>NC_049170.1:128757714-128870214 GCF_009769625.2 Cygnus olor
ATAGACAACCCTTCTTTATATTGTAGTTCTTGATTGCTTTATAGAAATGAATATAAAGGTAGAAATGGCTATGAAATGAAATAAAAAGTAAGCAACAGGCACATATTAAAGCAATATGAATTTTAATCTACAAATCTCTTCCTCTGAAAGTGAAGAATGAAGAAATACCAGCAACACTGCTTTGGGGATTTTCCTCCCTCTTATTCCTTCAAGATGATAGAGTTTGCCAAGAATATCAAAACTAATCTGGTAAATGTTCAGTGGTCGGCTTCAGACTACTGCCATCTGTTCTCCACAGCCTTGTTATTTCCCAAGAACACAGAAATATCTGGAGCAGGGATTCTTCAAAAAGAAGAAAGCTTTAAGTTGTATTAAACTTCACAGTCACACTTCCCTTACTCAGTGAAGTAAGAAAAAAGCTCCTCTGAGGTCTTGTTTCCAGCCTCTGCACATCTGTCTCTAGAAATCCAAACCTATGCTTCATCTGTCTTCACAGATGTCCTTAGACAGACTGAAACTTATTTCACTTACCTTCAGCTAAAACTGAAGAATTGAACAAAATTTAGCATCTAGGCTACTTCTGCAGTCAATGGAGAAAGATGAGCATATTTGGAAGGTGATTAATCTCATGTAACAGTAGGGACCATGAAAGTCTCTTGGAAATGCTTATATGGAAGAAACTCAGATGAACAGTTGAAAGTAGACCTACAATTTGGAAATGTTTAAAATTGAACTAAGCACATCTCTCCCTAAGTCATGAAGGTGGCTGGGTAAAAGAGAATGAAACTAAAGAACAAATAAATCCTCAAAAGATTTTAAATGTTTTCTAAACACTGGAACCATTTTTACAGTTCAGATATTTAAATTTCTCTATCTATATTTTCTGTCTAGATATATCTAGACAGCTAATAAAAATTGTGATGGATTTTCCTTAGAAAATATTCCTCACCCACAGATCAGCTATTTTTCAGTTCATAGTGACTTATTTAATGGAAACTTAATGCTTGAGGAAAGTATATATTGAACAGCACTAGATCTTAAAGTCTTTTATTTATTTAAAGAAAAACAACAGTGTGGTTAATGGCAAGTCAGTTATCCCATATCATCCCCCTGTTGTGCTGTGTTTTATGGTAGGTTTTCAACCATTTATAGTGTGGAACATATTTTAATAGACAGATTATTTAAAGTTCATGTTACCTCTCCCAAATCAGAGCCACACAGACCACTTCCCTTCTTTTTGATTGCCTGGCAGTTCTCTAGTAAGTAGACTAATCACTTCCAATGAAAATTAATGTTAGGAAAGTATGTAGTTCAAAATTTCTAAAAGTGAATATTGGCTTGAAAAGCCCATCTTGATACACAAAAACTGCATTCCTTTTTAGAGAAGAGCTAACCATCTTTTTCTGAAAGTTGAATTTCTTATAACGTGCATGTAAGATATCTCTAGACCACTTTAGAAATTTTAAAATTAAAACGAAGCTTTCGATTAAAAAAATTCACTATAGTTTCATTTGTAAAACTCTCCACTTGGCTCTCAAAAACCAAGCTGCAATGTAACAATAAGACAACTATACTGCTATTCAAAAAGGTTTCTCATTTGAAAAACATCACTGGTTTGAACATGCCCAACCCTCTCAATGTAGAGGAGTGATAAAGTGTAGCTAAGTAGTTCCAGGTAGCTGCACCAGTTAGAAGCCAATAAAAAGAACACAAAAGTTCCAAAAATAAATCCACTTTTTGAAGTTCCAGTCTATGCAAATGCACATCATGGCATACCTAAAATGTCTACTCTGTCTGTCCTGAAAATCAGACTGATTTTGCTTGGGTGCTAAATGCTCATATACATTAATTCAAACACCTGAGTTGATAAACTGAATTTGTGCTGAACCTGGAATATCACTGCTTTTCTTGACAGTAACATTTCCTGATTTTATTGAAATGCAACTTTCTGTCAAGAATTATGAATTGCCTACTTTTCTTGTTTTCTGATGTGAAGTTGGTATGAATACAAGCTATACATTCTCAGGATATCTTCTTTTTTACTTAGTATTTTTAAAATGTTTCAAAGAGATCTAAAGTTTCAGTCAAACACAGGCTATTTTCTCGTTTTCTATGAACATTTTGTTTGTTTTTAAAATATAAATTTATTCATACACAGTGAAAAACATGTTGTTTTTGTTTGTTTGTTTTACTTTTCATCACAAGTTGAAGTGGAGAATAAAGTCCTAAACTTACTGGTTGTAAACCAAGTTGTATGTATACACATATAATGTACATTTATACACAAATTTTTATACACATGCATGAATATTTCTTTGGCCATATACATAACACAATATATAGTCTTGTTTATAACAGAAACAAAACAAATGCAGAAGACATTACGCCCTATGAAGTATCCTGCTGTATTATTTTATTGATGATTCATTTATTTTTGTTTGGTTCCTTTAATAACTTAGTGCAAAGTGACTATGACCTTTTAAAGTTGTTCCATATATTTAATTGCCTTTTACTTGAAGACTTCTCACTACTTTGTTATAGAAATAAATAATTTAGCAACAATCTAAATTTTAAAAATATTAATAATAACCTTTATTCTGCTTCTTAAATTAAAGCTCCCATGTCTACTTTGAGTGTCTTTGACTGCTAAGTGAATAATATTAAGAAAAAGTACTTATCAATGCTGCAGAAAAGAAAGTTTGTTTTTAGGCTTTTTTTCTCATGCTAAAGCACAGGTGCTTCAGATACACCTAATTATAGCAGTAATTAAAGTTATTACCTTACCTGTTTATTCAAGGGCACAAGGACTTCTAATGGGAACAAATCAAGATATAAAGACTTGCTGTCAATTAGGCCTGAAGGCTTGAGGAGATAGTGGAGGAGGTTTGGAGTCAGGTTTCAGTTTTATACAATAACAAAAATAGTAATTCAGCACCTCTTACTTTTCCTGGAACCATCCCAACAGTTCAGGAGAAGAAAGACAAGAAGATTACCTGGGTAACACAATCTTAATGGCACAAGAGAATAATGATGTTCTCCCATAGGCACATCTATGGCAGAGCCTGCTGCTAGCAGAAGATGGGACTGCTACAAATATAAGCCAGTCAACCTGAGAACAACAAATCTGTTCAGCTTCTTGTCACAGATCTTGTCAATACAGTGCAGGCCATGAAGGACACGTGAAATGTGACTCTGCTGTGGTCAGTGCATTCTTGAGTCCCTGTCTTAGTAAAATGGCTTGACATGACTAGCGCTACTTTCACAGAGATGTAATTTAGGACTGACAGTACATTGAAAATATCCTTTTGCTGCACGTTTTCTTAGGGTGCCTTTTAAAGTAAGGAAAGAGGAACTATGGCAACTATAGGGCAAGATAAGTGACTTGCTGAACTTCTGTACTTGTTCTATCGTCAGTTCTATCATTTTGAACCTATCAGTTTCAAAACTATGTCACATGAACTGGGAATATTCCTATTGTATTGCTTATTGGCTTTAATATAATGGCATATGTACTTCGAGCTCAGGATAGACAATTGCAGGGTTTGTATATTACCAGCCAAATGAAAATATCAAATTTGCATCACTTAATGAATTAGATTAGTCACACATTTTAAATATTCTGTTCTTGCTGTCTGATTTCATTATGCATATTTTACAGCAAATTACTAGGAATGTTCCTAAGTTAGAAGGTAGTATATTTCAGTTGCAGACATTACAGGTTGTTTCTTTGAGGCTGGCACTTTCAAATATTAATGAAAACTTATAGCCTCTTCTAAAAAGTAAATGCATATAGCAGGGAAAATTAAGCGATGATAAAGAAATACTTACATTTTCCTCTTTGATCTGATAGGTGTAGTTCTGCGAAGAGAGGAAAACATTAAATCAGCATAACAATCTCTCTTTTTTTGCAAATGTCCCACAAATAAAGAAGCAAATTTTATAAGCCAGTGCAGTGGGAATTTACAGCAGCAGGTGCATGGTACCTGGTTGGAATCTGTTCACACCAAAATGAAACACCAGATGATTATAACCAGAACTAAAACACAGGATTTCTTGACTTTTACAATGTCTGATTTTTTTTATTTATTTTTTATTTTTTTATTTTTCTTAATGGCGGTGGTGGTGGAGGATTTTGTTTGTTTGTTTGTTTTGTGTCTTCCCCCCACACATGCACTATATTGGAACATATGTCATAGTTTTATACCTAGTTGCTCCAAAGACTGTACATTTATTATTTAGATAAGGGGGATTGGTTTCACTGGCCAAGCCATCACACCCTGCTAAGTTCCCATGACTTTCTGTGCTTATTTTCCCAGCCCATGATGTCCCACCAGAAGCCATCAGGAAACAAATGGGGTCTGAATGTTAATTTAAAGCCAGGACCTTGCAAACAGATCCATTCACACATGTGTTATTGATTTCATTAACTTTGCAAGTTGCAGACTCCAGGCCTAAAGGGTTATGTTAATTCTGTGTAGGGACTTTGAGGAAGCTCTCCAAGATTAGGGGAGGTGTGAAATGTGTTTCTTCCTTCAATATGCTGAAGCCCTTCCAATATGGTCTGGGTCACACTAAAGGAGATTAGAACCTCAGGGAAAATTTTAGGAAAGCATTTTATTTACAGATAATTCTCCCTATCCTTTATTTATTTTCTCTTTTCTTGCAACTCTCTTCTTTTGTTAAAAGAAACCTCAGCAAAACCACAGATTCTTGTAATTTCCTACTGATTACTCCCTATCCAATGTCCTAATCCTCTCTTCATTACTTCGCAAGTGGTTATTATAAAAATTACTGAGGTTATAAGCAAGGTTATGATTTTAGTGGTGGAACAAGCAGTAGGAAAAAAAAGGGGGGGGCGGGGCGTTATGTAAGCATGAAACCCTTGTGGGATTTATAATTTGTTCATGAACCGGTAAATTCTCCTTTTAAAGTCAAAAGGTTTCATATAAATACAGTCAAACTTGCAACACTGACTCCAGGTCCAACACTATCCCAAAGTCTTCCAATTGAATCATTGGTTTTGAATCCAATTTCCATAGCAACAGAGACCCGCCTCTTCTGAAATGGCAAACAAAATGTGGATTTTTCAAATTATTCAGAATTCGGAGACAGACCACTCTGAGGTGAGGTTGCAATGACCTAAATTAAAGGGAGCCCTGAAACTTAGCAAACTCATATATAGCTAAATCCAAACTTCCTACTTTCATTACTTCATTTTGGACTAAGACCTCAAATACCAATGCCTGAACACAGGAGTAGAGGACCACCCCATTTACTGACAATGGGAAGCCACTTCTTCGGGAATTCTGCACTGAAAGTGCCAGCAGCCAGGCAGTATTAAGCAAAGTATTAAGCAAAAAGAATAAAACAGCTGATCTCACATCATACCTGGAATAGACCTAAGCATTAGACAACTTTGATCCCTTTTCAGGGATCCCTTTGATCCCTTTCAGGCAGGGATCTATCATCATTTATTATAAGAGAGATCTTACAGCTACCGTAATGATCCAACATTCTAAAAACAAGAGTAGAAAACAGAACATATACATGTCATTTCAAGGAGAGATGTTTCTGAATATCTTACATTTCTGCTGTTAACTGCTGGGTCAAAAATCTTCCTTATAAGCCAGTAAGAGACATTAGCATGAGTAATGATCAAACCTGGACTATCTACTACAGCCATGTATAGTTCATTTTTATTTTTAAGTAGCTTCTCCTTCTCTCCCTCTCTTTTAAATATATCTGGTACAGTATATTATTCCATTTTGTATATATACAATAAACCTTAGCATACTCCTAGTAATTCAATCTTCTGAAAGCATTTTAAAAATCCTTTCCATTATACTGTATCAGTATTGCAACAGAGAATATAGCATTATCATTATTGAGAGAGTTGGGAAAAAATAAATATACCATCTAATTTTTCTCATTTTGCTTAAAGTCATCTTTTGAAGGTGGCTGTGCTTGCTCAATTACAGTCTTCTCAGAGAAACTTGCCTTCATTTGTTTATTAGCCTGCATAGTAATTAATACCATTCTTTCTAGAGAAAATCCCTTCTTTGTGAAAATACTGAATTATTGGCACTGTATAACTCCCTGATGACACCTATTCCCAGTTAAGTGCCAGAAAAAGAGAGTGAAGGATAGTAAGACATGAAGTCCAGGGGCACTTACAGGAGACATCATGACAAATTATGTAACATCAAGCACCTGGGAAACCCATGATGACTGTTTGGAATGTCAAAATATCTGCAGACTGTAACAGGAAAGTGCTGCCTGCTTTCTCACATTGTTGTTTTGTTTTGTTTTGTTTTGTTTTAATATTCTATGCAGTCTTTGAAGGCAGTCCCATGACAGCAGTCAACAAACTGAACTTCAAAGAAATAATAGATTCTGACATAGTGGATGATTTATATTTTTTTTCTTTTTTTTTTTCTTTTTTTTTTTACTTCTCTTGAATTTTCACTGTCCAGTTTTACACCCTTCTGGAGCAAGAGGCAATTTGCCAAAAGGGCACAACTTGAACTGGTCAACAACTGGGTCTCTGATTCCTTTTCACGTTGTAGAACTGAAAGCAATAGTTTTTATGTTCTTTTTCACTTAAAAAGTGCTCCTGATTTTGTGCATGCAAAAGTACACAGAACAAATAGAAAGCGCCTTTCCTACATGTTTCTCTTTCTTGTATGCTTATAGGTGAGAAAGAGACCATTTCCGTTACCATCATGATCTAGAATATTCTGTTTTTTTCCTTAGTGACCCTTATTTTCTTTTTCTAATATATATCAATATGCTGACCATAAGAAATAATGCATTGAAATAAACATAGGGAAAATGGGCAGCCGAATCATTGCTGGCCATCCCCAGAACTGTCACAGTTGTTTATACACGGACTAAATATTGTGAGGTGCTGAACATCGTATCTTTATTGGCTTCACTTTGCAAAGCCAGCTGTCCTGGGGAAGTGGGCGGTTGTATCTTGCTCTTGTACTGCAGTGGATCGGAGATTAAAGATCAATATAAACAGCTTTGACGCTTCAAAGTCATTTGCCTAAGCACGTGCTATAGATACAGGACAAGAACAGAGTTTGTCATACACACCTACACAAGAGACAGAGGAGCTTAAAGTGCCCTCTAACACACTGCAATTTACCCTGAGTGAAGATTGCATTACAAAAGGGTGAATGGCCTCTACAAGGCAGCTATTCCCACTCCTTTGCAGATGCATGGAGAGTGAGTGATGTCTAGCTGTGACCCTTGCCCCGACATACTGACCAACACAGCCTGGCTGGTACAGAGAGAAGAAATCATCTGTACCAGGTAAAAGGCTAATGCAGTTTATTTTCTTCCTGGAGCAAGGGGTAATCAGGGACTATATTGTGACTCTCTGAGTCATGGTTCAGTACCTGATCTCCTGAGACATGCAGTGAACAACTACTAGGGATAATTCAGCAGTACACCCCATGAAAACAAGATGTTAAAATAAAGAATACTATATTTAAAGGATCATAAAATCTACAGAAATACATGCAGGAGACATATGTTAAATGATGCAGCCTATTTTCTTTTGGGTGACTTTTTCTCATTACTAACTACAGCATAGTTTGCATTGCTCACATTCGTGCATTGTCCCACATTATTATCACAACACTCTTTGATCGTTTCTACAATTACATTGTTATAACTTTCAATACTTATTTTTCTAGTTAAGTTTTCATATTTCTCCACACATAAAAAAAAAAAAAAGATAGGCTCACGTTTAACCATTTTAACTACATTTATTTCATCTAATTCCTAATGATATAGAGTTCTTATACCAGAGATGTTTATCCAAAATAACATTCAGTAAATCCAATGGCTTTCTTAACATGGCTCTATCTATTTATGAATAATTTCAAGATTGCGGTCCAGATGTTGTTTAAAATTTAAAAAAACATTTTCAGATTTGGATCTCTAATAAAAATAATATAGTTTATGCATGACTGAATGAAATGCTGCTAATTTGTTTTAGATCCTGTAAAGAAACTGTAGCAAATGTCGCTTTTCGGCCATTACTAGTTAACTAGTTAACTGAGATTTTTTCCATGTTGTTGAACAAAAATGTTCACTGAAAGTTTTGCTGGAATGATGTCTTCGACAACACATGCAAAACTCAATTTATAGATTTGACAATATCTTTCTTAAAATGTTCCTGAATGTAAAATTATTATTCACTAAACTTGTCCTAGTGCATTTAATGAGACTTCTTGAAGGAGTGTGGATTACTTCTATGACAAACATTTTGCGAGGTCTGGCCAATATACAAGAGGCTATATTATATCAAATAGTGGAGATTCTATGTGAGATAGGCATATCTCTGTTCCCCTTAGGGTAATAATCATTCAGCAGTGCACCTAATGCATCCCAGTACCTCTATTTTTTGCACTTAATAAAAGTATAGGGAGATTTAGCAAGCATACAGTACCAGGCCTGCTTTTACTGTTGTTGATTAGGGGTCAGGCAGATAGTTTCCTTCTCTGACATCATTTTACTGCAATTTTCAAAGAGACACTTCACACTTTGTCTGAACACCAACCATAATTTCTGTCACAATTTGTTAAGATCCAGCAAACCCTCCTAAGGCTACTGAGGAAACTTCAGCAGTTAATATTCAAAACATGAAAATGTAGGCTTGTATTCTAATTTGCTACTGATGCAATATTAAAGCAATATATGTATAAAATATTAATGTTATATTTGTTCTGAATTTATTTTATTTAATTTTTTACACAAGGATAAAACCCTGTCAGCCTTAAAAAAACATGTCTCATTTTCAAGGATGTCCTCGGGGGCAAACAGACAGGGAATATACACACAGCTTGGTAACCTGAACAATAGTGTGGTAAAGGCACTGTGCTGAAAGATATACTCTTTCATGAGTAATAAGGGTTTTGCTGATAAAAATAAAAATGTTGTCTTATCTGTTTGACCAGTTGATAGGATATAATTTCTAATACTACCCCCTTGAACCCATCCATAGAAGAAGAAGCCTGGAGAAAACTTGGAGATAAGGTCCTTCACTTATTCCATCAGTACCAAGAAAAATTCAGATTTACTTTTCAGACAAAGGATTCTTTTCAATAACCACATTATTGTGATTATTATGATCACATCATATGTAAGAAGATTTGTGCACGATAGTTTTTCTGACCAGGAAGGAAATTTTGTAGTAATTCTGACTTCATCTATAATGCTGTCAGAATCTGAAGGTTTAAAACATTAAAAAAAAAAAATCTAAGTCTCAGACTCATAATTAAGTAAAATTAATGGTGCATTTGTCCAGTTCAGAAAATGCTAATTTCTTGTGTCGCTTTTTAATTTTCTCCTCAATAACATGAAGCTGTGTCATATCTGATTTTTAGACAATGAACCATGAAAATTATTGAGAGATTTGGAGAGAAATAAAAAGGTATTTTTTTTCTGTCTCTGTGTTCAGTGTCCAGCAAAACATAAACCAATCATGTATAAATTGAACTACAATTTGTAAACAGTTTCCAGCAATCAGGGCAGTGAGGTCCTGGCATGGTAGTGGTGACAAAAACAACAAATTGTATCTTAAATTGAGTTTGATAAGTTTATAAAAAGACTCACCAATATAGTGTGAGTTATGTAATGATAAAGATATAAGAAACACTTTTATAATGCATGAAACAAGGGATCTAATCAGCTCATATTCCAAATTAAAACACATATGCCAAAAGAAAAAAAAAAAAAAGGCAGCTAACTAGGATATGAGGACTCAAGTTCTGCACAAATTTTTCAAAGTTATAGAGTAAGAAAAAATCAGATGCTTTTAGATATTGTTCATCATTTTGCAAATTAATTCAGAAATTACTTTATGAATTGTTGCCTCTCTGGCAGTTTCCTGATACCCTATTAACATTGTGAATGTTCTAAGCAAATTTTCTTCCATTTGAAGTACAAATAAGTAAATGGTTTACCTGAAGTTTTTTAGGATATTGAAGAGCCTTTAGCTTTCTAATCTCAGGATATAAATAGTAACTATATTCCTTATTCATCTCAGCTAAAGGTCTTTCTTAACTTCCATATCTTGACAGGCTTGAGAGGTGGGCCTGTGCAAACCTCATGGAGTTCAATAAGGCCTAGTGCAAGGTCCTGCATCTGGGCCTGGGCAACCCCAAACACAAATACAGGCTGGGCAGAGAATGGATTGAGAGCAGCCCTGAGGAGAATGATCTGGGAGTGTTGCCCCTCCCATGGCAGGAGGGTTGGAAATAGATGATCTTTAAGGTCCCTTCCAACCCAAAGAATTCTATGATTCTACGATGATTCTATGATATTTGCACCCTCTTTCCCTGAGAAATGCCAGCCAGTGGAAACACTTCTGTAAGTAGCAGATTTCATATCCTGCTTTGCCCTAAAGCTGCCTATATGGAGAAAAATAGGGATGTTCAGAGTCTGACAGACTTTGAATATGCATCTACTTGGACATGCTAAGTCTGAATTATAAGCAAGGGAAGAAAAAGCAAGTGGACCTAACTGGAGATCTGTCATCTCAAGACTGCTGTTGTAAGAAATGAAAGTGAACAAGGAATAAAATAAACAGAAAGTTTAAACATCATCAGGATGTGCAGAGTTAACATAAGAGCTGTCCTATGTAAGCAGAGTTAGATCTTGCACAGGAAATTAAAAAAAAAAAAAGTTATTTACCTGTTTGAATTAACAGAGAACAAAAGAAAGTAGTAGCACTTGCACCTGTATTGAAACAATATCTACTTCTTTCCCACAAACTGCATTAGCATTTTGCTTCCATTTTCGATGGGCGTGCCAATGCTGAATATGAGAGAAAACGTGATCATGAGTGAATTAAGAAAACACAAAAGACAATTCAAGCTCTTGAAGCAGAAGCAAAGCTCTAACAGGTTAATGAACTAAAATCAAATCAGATTGCATGATGTCATTGTAGAAATCTAAAAGAGCTACCGCATGAAATTGCAAGCTCTTGTATTAAATCTTTTAAATAAATCTATCAAGTCACAGCTCAACCCTCTTAATGCAAAATAGAAAATGTAATTTCTGAATTTGAGAAAGGGCAATGAAAATGGCCAAGGCACTGGTCTAAAGTGCCACTAATCTGATTCCCATTTTATACAAGGCATTAGAACAAAAGGCAGTAAGGGAAGGAACTTAAGCAGTACTGTTTATAAATACAGAGCTTCTCACAGAGCTCTCACCACTGTGTGGTTGTGTATCACAATCAGTCACATGGTATTAATCTGAATAATTGTAGTGGATTACCTTGACTGGCTACCAGACCCCCATCCACCTGCTCTCCCACTTCTCCTGTGCCGTGCGGTGGGTCTTCTGGGGTTGCATGGAAGCTGCTGGAACTGGCTGTGTCCAGCATGGGGCAGACCTAGTCTCTCCTCGGAGCCAAACTGCAGACACCCAACTGCGAACAGCTTGCCATGTAAACATGATACAGTGGTTTGTGTCTATTTAAAGAAAAAAATATATATATAAAGTTCTTACTGCTAGTCTAACTTAACCATGTTGATTAGTGTACAACTATTTGTATTATATATAATAAATATACATATATTTGCACATGTGATGTCATGAGCAAGTAATATATATCTTCCAGGAAAAGAAAAATCATAAAAACAACATATATGTGATATAAATTAATATTTTATTCAATAGCTATTTATTTCAGAGTTCTTAAGTTGCCTAGTTTGTTTGCTTTCTTTAACAGGAATAAAAATTATCTGACTTGTAAATTTGGTAGTGGTGGTAGGCTTACTAATCAAATTCCTGATTTTTTTTAATTTGCCATTTAAGTCCTACCTTTAGATCTCCGGGGCACAGTCAATTAAACCAATGTGAAAAAATGGAATGCTGCTTTAAATGGACATCAGAGGTTGCTGGGAACTCTGAAATGGAGGAGTTGCAGAGTTTTGTACCAGACTGGTAAGACAGCACTTCATTGCTATGTGCTATGTTGTGTGAGGTTTTTCATACTAGAATAGCTGAATCAAATTGCTGGAGTCTGAACCAATATTTGTTTAAAAAAATAGAGTGTAGATATTATTGTTGGAAACTTTTCTACCTTGTCTCGGTATGAATTTACTATCAGAGTAGGAGGACATCTTATAAAAATTCTAAATTAGCTGTTTTTTTCATGTGCTTCCTATTGATGTCTTGCACTAAGACTATAACCAATACAACCGGCTTTATAATAAGAGGAGTTAGACTAGCAGCTTATTTCATGTTTTGTGGTTGTACATATCACTGAACTGTACCTGACTACCCCTACTATTGTGTAATGTTTACAATATTACACATTTAGAATTGTAAATATCAAAAGAGAAGAAAATCAAATTCTGTGCTGCAGTAAATATTGCTATTTTTAAAATGCTAATATTATTGCCATTTTGCTGTTTCCTGTGTTGTCTTCATGCTGCCAACACACAATTTCTTTCCTGCTCGGTGCCTTAATTTGTTGAGCTTAGTTGAAAGACTGTAAACTTCAATGAACAGGGACTTTGTCTTTCCAGATCTTTGCAAAATACAAGGCACACCTGAAGCACTGCCTTTGTTTTAATCTTCTAAAACATCTAACTAGAAATGAAAGATCTGTCCATCACTGAAATTTTTAAAAGAAAAAAAGAAAAAATAAATAAACCTCATATTTAAAGGTATAGGTTGTAAGCATGTTTGAATACTGAAAACAAATTTCTTTATTAAATTGTCCTCAGTTATGATAACATTAAATCATTTGTGAGTCCTCTAAGAAGAAGAAATGATAGAAATCATTTTATAACAAACACTTGAGAAATACTGAGAGTGCATTTTAAGCACTGACAAGTACCATAATACATAAGTACACACTTAAGAAAAATGTTTATGTACAGACAAAAGCTGTTAAATTAGTTATTTCATCAATAGATTTTTGTTTCATATTCTCTCTGTTCTAGTGTGGGTGTACACAGCTTTTGTTAGCATGGTTTAGAAGGCTAACCATTGGCTATAAGATAACTCAATAAATCAATAACAATTGTTATGATAACAAGAAGTGGGACACTGTGGAATGGCAGTTGTAGCATTTATGAGGAGAGGCATGACTTGTTTGGTTCTATTAAGCTAGTATGTATCTATGATTACATAGGGAATTTAGTAATGGAGATGGAAGCTGGCAATTATGATCTCATAATCAACTTGCTATTCCATAGAGATATAATAAAGGTAAAAAGAATCAATCTGTTTCTTTGCACAGTTACGAATAAGTCTACAAACAATACCAATGCCTCTTTTTTGTTTGTCACATAAAAATGAATCTGTGTAATATAGATCAATGTACAGTAATAGGAAAATGGTATGAGAATATGGAGCAAGCTCAGTATTCCTGAAATATATTAAACTGAAGTCTAAGTAGAATGAAGACATATTTTTCAAGGAGTAGTTAATTGACACTTCTGCTTACAGTCCTATCAACCTTCGATGAAGAGACATCCTATGTTTAGGAAAGAATAGGCCATTCTCCAGCACAGTTCCTGGTATTCTGGAGGTTGCCCTTTTTGATTCTGAAGATAATTGAGAGGTGTCTGTTGATTGTGAATGAAACCACATATACCAAATCACTACACGGAAGCTACCCAACAGTCCATTTTTTTGTGAGAAGTATTTTTAATTATTGCATTAAAGTGTTTTAATGAATCTGTTACACTCAAATTCTGTTGAAAGTGATATAGACTGGGCTAAAAAACACAGAATTGTTTTGCTTCTACTGCAGAAGAATTTCGTAGTAGAAGTAGACACTTACAAACCAGACATAACCAAGTTCACTGCAGACTGTCAATTGCAGAACTGCTTGATTTAGTCTTTTTTTTTTTTTTCTTTTTTTTTTTGGGGGGGTGGGGGGGAGGAGGCTTTTTGTGCCCTTGTTTGAGGCAGTTTGTGTAGGCCTAAATCAAGGAAACATCTGGAATCAAGAACTGTTTTACTGTAACTTACCTTCTGGTATGTGTTACGTAAACTCATAGCTTTTTAAGTACAAAGGAAAAAAAAACTGAGGTGACCTTAAACATTTATTTGACTCAGATTTTTAAAAAGTAACTATAGTGCATTATCATTCATTAAAGTAATATCAGTGAAAAACATAGTGAAATGTTTCTTCTGAAAAAAAAAAAAAAATTAAAAACTCCACAAAACATATGCATGTATCTAGCTTTAAGCATATTTACCATATCCCAATGGCTATGCGTAAGCTGAATGTGCAACTGCTGTTTACAAAATTCCAGAATATTACAAATAGGTTGCATTTAATGAAACTTAGAAGATAACTTTAAACAGATAGAAATGTTTTTTGTTGTTGTTTGTGTTTTTGTTTTGTTTGATTGGTTTTTATTTTGGTGTTTTGCACAGAAAGTAGTAAACTTCTAGAACCTGCTGGCTCAGATGGTTGTGGTGGCAGACAGGCTCAGTATGTTCAAAAAGGGATTTAGACAAATGTACGAACAACAGATCTGTGAGAAGCTAGTACATAACTGACCAGGGAAATACAACTAATGTAGCAACTGTGGATGCTGGGAAACTGAGGGAAATGTACTGCAGAAAGCATCAATATTTGTGTGTTCTACCTAAATATGCTGATGTATTGCCACTGCTGGAAATTATTACTGTTCTAAACAGGGCACTTCTTGCATTTTTAGCCACTTGTTCTTTTGATTCATAACTGACAGACATGTCTGTCCCTGCACATTTGTTACTTTTGTTTATTTTTTTTACTTTACTTAATGCTTTTGTACCTTCGTCTCATTTTAGAGTAGGTTTTCAGAAGTTGCCAGTGACCTGCTAAGATCTGCAGTACCATGAGGCAATTTTGGGGGTAAATTTGATTAAAAGCAAGGAGATTGTTAAATACCTTTTTATACATACAAGTGATCTGGCTAAATAAAATTTTAAGATTTGGGAAGATTTCATGTGAAAGGTAATGAAAAGGAGATCTGAGTCCATAATGTCATTTCAGCAACATGTCAGAGTACTATCATCACTTTCTACCCATCATTAGACTTGTTTTGCACCTCTTCCTTCTGCTGGATAAAACCACCATTGTGGTCACATTATCTAGTAAGGTGGAAAGAAGTCTGCTGAATCTGAAAAACCTTGTACCTAGCTTCTTATTTAACTTCATTCTTTATCTTCCTAGAGAGACCTGAATTCTCTTCGTTTCTTCTTTTGTGTCTTCACTGAAAAGTCATAAGGCCTAATTGTACTCTAAAGACCCATAAGGCATTCCCAATTTTCTTTATAGGCTGTTTAGACAATGTTCATAAATGTTTGCTTTTTGCATCAAGATCATCAATGAAGTATTGGCCCTAGAACTAATTTCCAGAGAACTCCTTTCAGCACTGTACCCTTCTTTTTAGAACAGTTCGTTTTCTATTTGCTTGTTTTATAACCAACTATCTCCACCTTACAACTCCAATACTAACTCCCACCCTTACCATCTTAACAAATAATTTTGAAAGCAGCACTGTACCAAAAGCTATTCTGAAGTCATGACAGATTAGATCTACTGCATTTCCCTTGTCTGGAGAATCAGTTATCTTATCAAAAAAAAAAAAAAAATATTGGGTTAGTCTGGAATGATCTGACTTTGGTGAACCAAAGATGCGTTTTATCCCATTTTCCATCTACTTCCTTTCCCAGTTACTAACAGAAAGTTACATTGGACATGATATGCACCGCAATTAGTTTCAGAGCTAACGGTCTCACACCTTGAAGTACACCTAAGAATGTATCTGCTGATAAAGTAAATAAATAGTGCATTTCTTTGACTATAATAAAGTGTGTCCTGAATATAACAGAGTCATAACAGAATATAAAGTCTTAACACTACCGTAAAACAGAAAAACATGCAAATTTAAATAAAAGTACTTTTTTGTGTTAATGAGAGATTGTTTGTTTGTGCATGTAAAGACTTCAAAATAAAGAATTAAAATTGCTCATGGCAGACCTGATTGCATCTTCTCCCTGTTTTGAAGTGCTATATAAAAAAACTATATAGAAAAGTTTTTTGTTTGCTTGCTTTTTTTTGTTGTTGTTGTTGTCTCTTCTGAATAGTTTTCTTATGATTTTGGAAGTGGGGAGACTGATTCAGGTACCAAAGCATAGTTCCTATGTGACATTATAGACTGTTTGGGTATGCTGGCTCGTCTGTGGATGCTGTTTTAAAAGGTGCAAAGCCCCATGGCTCTTGTGTTGTATTTGCCAGGTTGTGTGCATACGCAAGGTGCCACAGTGGGTCTAAAATTTAAGCACGTTTAGCCACCAGAACAATTCCAGGTATGTGGCAAATCTCACCCCCCCCCCCCCCCAAAAAAAAAAAAAAAAAAGATGAAAAATAATACAACACAGATGCACATACCATGAACAATTGGTATACATACCTTAAGAGCAGACATTGCTGTAGATCAAGTAACATAAACTGGCATATAAATTGTTGCTTATTTCTGAAAGAACCCATATTAATGGATCTGATATTCTATTATTTTTCTTTAACATATGCTTAAAGAAGGTACTGCAATACTCTGTTCTGTTGATGAACTCATTAAAGAGGTCAAGATTAGAGGCAGTCTGGGCTGCAGTGACCACACCCTGGTCGAGTTTGTGATTTCAAGGAATGTGGGCCTGGCAAAGAGCAAAGTCAGGACCTTGGACATCCAAAGAGCAATATTGAAGCCATTTAAAGACTAGTGGATGAGATCCCCTGGAATACTGTCCTTAGGTACACAGGAGCTGAGCAGAGCTACGAACATTTTAAGGATGTTTTCCTTAAAGCATGAGAACTCTCCATCCCCCTGCATAAAAAAGCAGGTAGGGAGGGCAGACATTCGGGACGGCTGAGCAAGGACCTGCTGGTCAAACTGAGGTGCAGGAAGGAAATGCACAGGCAGTGGAAGCAGGGACACTTGGCCTGAGAAGAGTACAGAGATGCAGTCTCGTTGTGCAAGGATGGGATCAAGAAAGCCAAGGCACAGATGGAACTGAGCTTGGAAAGGGATGCAAGAATAACAGGAAGGGATTCTATAGGTACATTGCTCAGAAAAGAAAGGCCAAGGAGAGTTAACGCCCTTTGATGGATGAGAAGGGTGAACTGATAACAACAGACGTGGAGAAGGCTGAGGTACTCAATACATTCTTTGCCTCAGTCTTCACAGCCAGTCAGGCTTCCTATGTCTTTCATTTCCCTGAACCCGTAGATGGAGGATGGGGGAGCAAAGTCCCACCCACTGTAAGTGAAGAGCAGGTTCGAGACCACCTGATAAAACTGAACAAGTACGTGATGACGTCAATCTCAGGGTCCCAAGGGAATTGGCTGAAGTTGTTTCCAAGCTTCTCTCCATCATATCTGAAAAGTCCTGGCAGTCAGGCAAAGTCTCTGGTGACTGGAAAAAGAGAAACATCACTCCTATTTTAAAAAGGGTAGAAAGGAAGACACAGGGAACTACAGACTGGTAAACCTCACCTCTGTGCCTGGCAAGATCATGGAAAAGATCCTCCTGGAAGCACTGTCAAGGCACATGTAAGACAGAGGTGATCTGAGACAACCAGCATGGCTTCACCAAGGGTAAATTGTACCTGACCAATCTGGTGGCTGTCTATGATGGAGTGACTACATCAGTTGACAAGGGAAGACCGAGCAATGTCATCTACTTGGAATTCTGTATGGCCTTTGACATGGTCCCACACAACATCCTGATCTCCAAATTGGAGAGAGATGGATTTGAGGGGTAGACCGTTCAGGATATAAGGCATTGGTTTGAAGGTCACACCCAAAGAGTGGTGATCAATGGCTCTATGTCCAGGTGGAGACCGGTGACGAGAGGTTTACCTCAGTGATTTGTCTTGGGACATGTACTGTTTAATATCATTATCAATGACATAGACAGTGGGATGGAGTGCATCCTCAGCGAGTTTGCAGATGACACCAAGCTGAGTAGTACAGTTGATACAATAGAAGAGGTGGGATGACATCCAAAGGGACCTGGACAAATTAGAAAAGTGGGCCCATGTGAACCTAATGAGGTTCAAGTCTAAATGCAAGGTGTCGCACCTTGGTCGAGGTAATCCCACACATGAGTACAGACAGGGAGAAGAACTCATTGAGAGAAGCCATGCAGAGAAGGATTTGGGGATTACAGTGGCCAGCAGGTCGAGGGAGGTGATTGTTCTCCTCTGCTCTGCCCTTGTGAAGTTTCACTTGGAGTGCAGCACAAGAAGGATGTGAACCTCTTCGAGTGGGTCCAGAGGAGGGCCACAAGGATGATCAGAGGGCTGGAGCACCTCTCCTATGAAGACAGGCTGGTCAGACAGACATTGGTCTGAAAGGTAATGACGAAGAGAGTGTACCCCCTCTGATAAACAAGAAGAGAGAACTGGTAATGACAGACGTGGAGAAGGCTGAGGTGCTTAACAGCTTCTTTGCCTCAATCTTCTCTGCCAGTCAGGCTTCCTACAACTCTAATTTCCCTGAATCTGTAGGTGAGGTCTGGGGGAGCCAAATCCCACCCACTATAAGTGAAGAGCAGGTTTGAGACCACCTGATGAAACTGAACAGATACAGGTCTGTACCTGGACAAGATTGAGAAGTAGGCCCACATGAACCTAATGAGGTTCAACAAGTTTTAAGTGCAAGGTGCTGCACCTGGGTCATGGTAATCCCAGACATGAGCACAGAGTAGGAGAAGAACGCATTGAAAGCAGCCGTGCAGAGAAAGACTTAAGAGTTCTAGTGCATGAAAAGCTTGGCATGAGCCAGCAGTGCATGCTTGCAGCCCAGAAAGCCAACTGCATCCTGGGCTGCATCAACAGAGGAGTGGCCAGCAGGTTGAGAGAAGTGATTGTTCCCCTCTGTTCTGTCCTTGTGAGGCCCCCATTGGAGTACTGCATTCACATCTGGGGCCCCCAGCATAAGAAGGATGTTGATCTGTTAGAATGGGTCCAGAGGAGGGCCATAAAATTGATCAGAGGGGTGGAGCACCACTCCTATAAAAAAAGGCTGAGAGAGCTGGGGATATTCAGTCTGAAGAAAAGAAGGCTCTGGGGCAATCTTATTGCAGCTTTTCAGTGCTTAAAGTGAGCTTATAAAAAAGATGGGGAACAACTTTTTCCTTGGGCAGACAAGGACAGGACAAGGAAGAATGGTTTTAAATGAAATGAGGGGAGATTTAGATGAGATGTTAAGAGGAAATTCTTCACTCTGAGGGCAGTGAGGCACTTGTACGGTGTGGATGCCCCATCTCTGGAGGTGTTCAAAAACAGGTTGGATGAGGCCCTGGGCAACCTGATCTAGTGGGTGGCATCCCTGCCCATGGCAGGGGCTTAGAACTAGGTCTTTAAGGGCCCTTCCAACCCAAGCCATTCTTTGATTCTATGATTCCACGATTCTATTTGCAATGAAAAAGAGTAAGAACTGCCATTTTATTGTTGTCATTCTATCTCCCTAACAAAAAGAAACAATGAGACATTTATAAAAAGATAATTTTGAAAAACAATATATATTCTTAAAATCCTGACAGACTTGAAAAGCAAGAGACCTCCATTTGGGAAAAGCTGTATGTCATGTATGAATGATTAATTTCTGGATATTAATAGCAAAGACTTCCATGTCAATCTGTATTGCTATTACAGGGTACAAAGTACGAAGCATTGCAATTAGGAACAGAAGTTGTGGTAGCTGCATACCAAATAATTTTGGATGAGAATATACATTTAATTTTGTGACTGTACTTTATCCATTTATTATCTTCAACTCATAAGTGCCCATTTTTAATGACATTATTTTTTCTGAACGGTCTTAATATTTTACATCAGGAGCCAAATCTTCGGATGAGGTGAATAGGCACAACTTTCCTGAGATCAGGGGAGCTATATTCACCTTAAATGAAACAAATTAATGATTTTTTTTTCTGTTCTGTTTATCTATATTTGTAATAAAATTATAATAATTGCAAGGCTGTTTCACAATAAATTTGAAACTGGTCAGTTACATACATAGTGTCATGATTTTTTGAGTCTTTTATTCCTCTTCCTTCCTTTTCCTTCCCTTTGAAACATTTTCATTTGATAAACACAGAATATGCTTACTTCTAGTAAGAATCATAGAATCATGGAATTATTAAGGTTGGAAAAGACCTTCAAGATCATCTGGTCCAACCATAACCCTACTACCAATGTCGCCCACTAAACCATATCCTTAAGCACCAGGTCCAACCTTTCCTTGAACACCCTCTAGTGTTTTTGTACCTGATTTTCCAGATGCCTTTTACTCTAGAGTCCTTTGAATTGGTGTCAAATAAAATTACAAAAAGTCAGCGTCCTCTAAAACTTAGCAAAGGTAAGAGAGATACTGTGTATGGCATACTAAATTATCATGTTGATCATCGTAACAATCCTGATTTTAAGAAAACTGCATTAGATAATCAGGGAAACGGATCGATACTGAAAACTACATGGTCATATATGCACACATACACATATAGTTGTGTATGTGTGTATGCCCTCATTTCTGTTGTAAAGATAGATGCCTTTTGTATTTCACAGAATCATAGGGGTTGGAAGGGACCTCTGGAGATCATCGAGTCCAACCCCCCTGCTAAAAGAAGGTTCCCTACGGTAAGTTGAGCAGGAACGTGTCCAGGCAGGTTTTGAATATCTCCAGAGAAGGAGACTCCTCAACCTCTCTGGGCAGCCTGTTCCAGTGCTCTGCGACCCTCACTGTGAAAAAGTTCTTACACATATTTGTGTGGAACTTCCTGTGTTCCATTTTTTGGCCATTGCCCCTTGTCCTATTGCTGTACACCACTGAAAAGAGGCTGGCCCTGTCCATTTGCCTCATGCACTTTAGATATTTATAAATTTTGATCAGATCACCTCTCAGTCTTCTCTTCTCCAGGCTGAACAAACCCAAGTTTCTCAACTTTTTCTCGTACAGGAGATGCTCCAGACCTTTAATCATCTTTGTGGCCCTCCTCTGGATTCTCTCTAGAAGATCCCTATCTTTTTTGAACTGGAGAAGCCAGAACTGGACACAGTATTCCAGATGTGACCTCACCAGGTCAGAGTAGAGGGGGAGGATAACTTCCCTTGACTTGCTGTCCATGCTCTTTTTAATGCTGTAATGGGTTTATGTGGCAAGGTTTTGGTAGCAGGGGGTCGGTCATAGGGGTGGCTTCTCTGAGAAGAATCTAGAAGCTGCCCCATGTTTGGTAAGGGCCCCACTGCTGACCAGAGCTGAGCCAATAAGCGATGTTGTTTTCCGCCTCTGTGAGAGCGTATTTAAGAAAGGGAAAAAAACCTGCTGCTACACAGCAGCTGGGAGGGTGAGAGGAGTGAGAAACAGCCTTGCAGGCGCCAAGGTCAGTGAAGAAGGAGGGGGAGAGGTGCTCCAGGCACTGGAGCAGTAGTCCCCTGCAGCCTGTGGTGAGGACCATGGTGAAGCAGGCTGTCCCCCTGCAGCCCATGGAGTACCATGGTGGAGCAGGGTTCCACACTGCAGCCCGTGGAGGAGACCACAGTGGAGCAAGTGGACCTGCACTGACAGAGGCTGCGGCCTGTGGAAGACCCCTGCCAGAGCAGATTCCAGGCTGGACCTGTGGCCCATGGAGAGGAGACCATGCAGGAGCAGGTGACCTGGCAGGAGCTGCTGCCCGTGGAGGATCCAGGTTGGAGCAGTTTGCTCCTGAGGGATGGACCCCGTGGTGTGGACCCATATCTGTATCAGTTCTTGAAGAGCTGCTGCCTGTGGTTAGCCCACACTGGATCAGTTCAGCAAGGACTGCATCCTGTGGGGGGGACCCCACAGCACAGGGGACAAGACTGACCGAGAAGGAGCAGTGGAGAAGAAACGCTATAGACTGATCATAACCCCCATTCCCCTGTTCCCCTGCACCACTCTGGGGGAGGAGGCGGAAGAGGGTGGATGGGGGGGAAGGTGCTTTTGGTTTCTTTCCTTTGTTTCTCACTTCTCTAGATTGTTAGTAATAGGCAATAAATCGTACTATCTCCCTATGCTGAGTCTGTTTTGCCTGCCACGATAATTACTGTGCGATCTCCTCGTCCTTATCTGAACCCTTGAGCCTTTTTCATCATATTTTCTCCCCGTTCCCCTTTGAGGAGGGGGAGTGAGAGGGCGGTTGTGGTGGAGCTCAGCCGCCCACCCGAGTAAAACCACCACAAATGCACCCCTGGATGCCATGGGCTTTCTTGGCCACAAGGGCACACTGCCGGCTCATGGCCCATCTATTGTCCACCAGGACCCCTAAGTTTTTCTCTGCAGAGCTTCTCTCCATCAGGTCTGCCCCTAACCTGTATGGATGTGTGCAGTTATTCCTCCCCAGGTGCAAGACTCTACACTTGCTCTTGTTGAACCTCATTAGGTTTCCCTCTGCCCAACTCTCCAGTCTGTCCAGGTCTCACTGAATGACAGCACAGCCTTCTGGTGTGTCAGCCACTCCTCCCAGCTTTGTGTCATCAGCAGACTTGCTGAGGGTGGACTCTATCCCTTCGACCATGTCATTGTTAAAGATGTTGAACAAGACCAGACCCAATACCAATCCCTGGGGAATACCGCTTGTTACAGGCCTCCAACTAGACTCTTCACCACTGATCACAACCCTCTGAGCTCTTCCAGTCAGACAGTTCTCGATCCACCTAACTGTCCACTCATCTATCCCACACTTTCTAAGCTTCATTATGAGGATGTTGTGGGAGACAGTGTCAAAAGCCGTGCTGAAGTCAAGGTAGACAACATCCACTGCTCTCCCCTCTTCTACCCAGTCAGTGATGGCATCATAGAACACTACCAAGTTGGTCGAGCATGATTTCCCCTTGGTGAATCCATGTTGACTACTCATGGTAACCTTCTTCTCTTCCAATTGCTTGGAGATGGCATCCAGAACAAATTGTTCCATCATCTTTCCAGGGATGGAGGTGAGGCTGAATGGCCTGTAGTTGCCTGGATCCTCCTTCTTGCTCTTTTTGAAGACTGGTGTGACATTGACTATCCTCCAGTCACCTGGCACCTCTCCTGTTCTCCAAGACCTTTTAAAGATGATAGAGAGCAGTTCAGCAGTCACACCTGCCAGCTGCCTCAGCACACATTTGTGCATCCCATTGGGGCCCAAGATTTTGTGTGCACTGATTTTGGCTAGACACTCTCTGATCAGATCCCCCTCAACCAAGAGAAAGTCTTCCTTTCCCCAGACTCTCTTTTACCTCTAGGGCCTGGGATTCCCAAAAGGAAGTCTTAGCAGTAAGGTCTGAAACAAAGAAGGCATTCACTATCTCCACCTTCTCAGCATCTCCTGTTATAAGGGCACCTACCTCATTCAGCAGCGAACTCACATTTTCCCTAGTCTTCCTTTTATTAATGACATACTTTAAAAAGCCTTTCTTGTTATCCTTGACCTACTTTGCTAGATTTAATTCTAAATGGACCTTAGCCTTTCTTGTTGCATCTGTGCAGGCCCTGACCGCATTCCTGTATTCCTCCCAAGTAGCCAGGCCCTTTTTCCACATTTCACAGGCTTTCTTCTTGCCTTTGAGTTTATCCATGACCACCTTGCTCATCCATAAAGCCCCCTTGCGACCTTTTCCTGATTTCTTACCAAAGGGATACACTGATCTTGAGCTTGGAAGAAGTGGTATTTGTGTCGACCAACTCTCTTGGGCCGCCTTGCCTTACAACACTCTAGCCCATGGGACCAAGGACTGAGTAGGTCCCTGAAGAGGTCAAAGGTGGCTCTGCTGAAGTCCAGGGTTACAATCCTGCTAATTGCTTTGCTTCTTCCACACAAAATCTTGAACTCCATTATCTCATGGTCGCTGCATCCAAAGCTGCTCCCAACCTTCACGTCACCAAACAGTCCTTCCTTGTTAGTAAGAACAAGGTCAGCAGCAAAACTCTCCTCATCAGCTCCTCCACTACCTGTGGAAAACTATCTTCAACACATTGCTGGAACTGCGTGGACTGTGTGTGCCTGGCAGTGTTTCTCTCAATACAGAAAAACTGCAAGTTTGGACTTAGTAAGCAGGAGCACACAAGGGGTTATATTGGCTGTGCAATTTTCATATTTAAGGCTCCACTTAGTCTATAGAAAGAAACCAAAACTGCACAGTTACAACACACAAGAGATATTCACTTCTTGCACCTTGAAGAACACAATATTAAAATATTAAAAGTATAAAAGATAATAAGCAACTTTAATAATAATTACAGTAATTCATATGATTACATTCTGAGTTAAGATGCTATAAGAATGGTTAAAAATTATTAACAGGCTAACAGAAAATACAGAAGAAAACAAACAAACAAAAAAAAAACGTAAAAATCAACAACATTCATAAGACATTGTTTTCATTGTTCTATTCTTTGTATACTCTTTATTTAGACTGTTAGTGGAATCTCATAGTAATTTTCAATTTTGTGTGAATAAGGCTACTCTTTCTTCACAAGAATATTCAGTTGCATTAAAATAAGCACATGTTTAATAACTCTGACTGTTGAATATAAATGACTGCTTGTGGTGTATGGTGAAGTTAGTACACCCAGAAAAATCTCTAGCATAAGTTAAATATTTAAGTCAAATATTTATTTAAGTTGGATCTAGTTGGTGGGGAGGCCAGACTGAGTAGCAAGCACTGCTAAAATGGTAGAACTAGTAAATCAAAGGGGATTTAGCTATTTGAAAGAAAAATATATATATATATATACAATAGGTTAATACGATATACAACATAAATAGGTTCATAGGATAATTCAGGTTGGAAGGGTTCACAGTAGAAACTAGTCCACTCTTTTGCTCAAATCAGGGTCTGTTATGAGATCGGATCAGGTTCTTCAAGACTTTTCCATTCGGTATAGACCTGCAAGAATGGACACTGCCCAAATCAGTTCGACAGCTTGACTATCCTCATGGGGAAAAAATTTTCCTTATGTCCAGTCTGAACTTTTCTGTTTCAATTTCATAAGGTCATGGAATCATAGAATCATAGAATGGTTTGGGTTGGAAGGGAATTTAAAGATCATTTAGTTCCAACCCCCCTGCCATGGGCAGAGACACCTTCCACTAGATCAGGTTGCCCAAAGCCCCACCCAAACTGGCCTTGAACATTTCCAGGGATAGAGCATCCACAGCTTCTCAGGGCATCCTGTTCAAGTGCCTCACCACTCTTGGAGCAGTGAAAAGCAGAAAACATCAGAAAAAAATATATATATTTAGAAAGGCAGCTAAAAGAAGGATAAAGAATAAAGCATCAAATTACTCTGTTGTCCAGAAAATGGCTGCACCAAGGTGAAAAGAAAAGCATATATTAGATTGTTAAAAATATTTGTAACTTTTTGTTTCCAGTCATCTGAAAACTAGAAGGGAAAATTGCCATGTGTGCTTTCTGGCCCCCCAAAATATCAATAATTGTATATGAATTGTACATTATTGCAAAAAAACTTTGTGAATTTTGTTACACAACAACCAAGTTCAGATGGGATTTTATTATATTAGGCTTTCTTTTTTTTTTTTTAAGTAATCCAGGAGATATTTTTTAATATGTTTTCTGTTTTCCATTTTTGAGAAAGTAAAGCCTTCAGCTAAAGCTAATAAGCTATCCTTGATTATTACTGACATATTCCTCTCTTGGAAGTTTTATTCCACAGTATTAATTTTGATTTTGTTAGGTTAATGAATACAGTTAATTTTGTATCAATGGGCACAGTTTTCTGAGGCAACTATAATATGGTCACAAAGACATCCTTTTTAAAGCTTTCCACTATTATCTCTTTAAATAGTTTCTTACTTAGCTTTCTTGAGTTCTCATATAGGATAATTTTCATAAATGCACAATCCTTTAGAACTATGAGAAACATAGCATACTATTCCTAAGAGAAAAATATTTATTTTAGGTATTTTAGTTTGCAGTAATTTTGTATTAGGTATAGTAGTTTTCCTTCAGGAAGTGATTTCTAGTCTGTTCAGCATTGTTGGCTTACAAACAGCCCAGTAAAGAAAAATGCTATGACAACATCTGGAAACAATGCAGTCAAATCATAAAACACTTGATAAAACACTAATCAAAGATGTCCCTCACATATTTTCTATTTTTGTTTGCTTGTTTTTACTAGTAGTACTGTTGTAATGAAAACAGGAAACCTACTTCTTAAGGTTTGACTTTCATAAAGTATCCTTCTCTCAGTCATCATTTTCATCGTGATGTAAAACCAGGTCTTTTACTTTAAGTAGGAAATCACCAAAAAATACTGAATGGAGCACTTGAGGGGAAAAAAGTAAATGGGTCAGATACTTAGATACATCTGACCTATGGATGCATTGAAGTCAGTCTTTCAAAGCCTCATGTGACCTCTTAATCTCTTGAAATTTGCTGCAATGCAAGTTGAAAAGAAAATAACTCTGTCTTATATTACATGTTAGATGTACGGATTTCTGTGAAACCTCTTTGTGGAGGATGGAACAGTATCATATCCTCTGTTTCATTCCCATCAGTCCTACCAGCAGCCGTGAGAAATTTAATAAAGATGCAGTTATTCCTATTGCATCTGTTTTATACTACCAAAGAATTGCCCTAAATTATCTCCTAGCTGTCTCTGGATTAAATTGTCCAATATTTTTAGATAGATATTTGAAATGAAGAGAGGCAAAATGAAAATGCAGAAGATATCTAGACAGAGGCAAGAAAACATATTAATGACATTATTTTCCCTCAGATAAAGCATCAGTTCTGGGAAGTACTGATTAGATGTATTTAATCTCTAAACTGGTTAGTTGGCTGAATTAGTAATTTCTTTTGATCCACAGAAATTTATGCCAAGAATTGTACTTAACAGTTTAACAATTTTCACACAGGTTTTCTAGAATTAGGCCCACAATTTCAATTTAATCTACAAATTATCTCTTAAAAGAATATTTGGTCTTGATGTCACAATTAAATATGACAGACAATCCACCACTGGGTGATGCAGTATGAGTTCTCTACACTGTAAGAAGATAAATTTATAATCTCTTTATGCTCTGTGCTTGTTCCCTGTGTAGTGTTTATTCTTCTCTTCCTTACTGTATGCAGTATGCAAAAAACAATAACTTAAACAAATAAACAAACAAACAAACAAAACTTAGAGGTTGTAGAAGCATTTTGTGTGTATTCAGTGTGTTTATCCACTTTACCACATCAGGCCCTTAGATCATATGCTCCTTAAGGTAGATTCTCTGTTAGCACAGTTAAATGTTCCAACTTCATTACTCCGGAGAAATATAAATAACTAAATGGGAAGAAAATAAATGACTTGTTTACATAATAGACCTAGAGAGTTTAACATCTTCCTCAATGGAGAGCTTTTGAAAGAGTTTGGAGACATCATAAAAATACTGAATACAGACAAAATAGGCAATAAAGGAGAACAATTGTCTGCAAAAAAATATTTATTCAAGTTTTTTGTTTCATTTAGGAAAACAGAGAAGCACTAGAGAAATGTGCATTCCTTTCTTTTTTTTTTCTTTCTTTTTTCTTTTTTCCCCACTCGAAGGAGTCCATGGACAACAATAAAAAATATAAATTAAAGCTGGTGGCTAACATCAACCTTCTGTTAGATTGCAAATGTAAATGTGTTCAACTGTAATGAACAGTCTAGCCAAAATGATTGTCTTCAGTTTATTTACATGTAGAATAATAAAATATTCTTCTCAAATAAGATTATATGAATATTTGGTAAAGTGCAAAATACGTATCTAAAGTCATGCATATATTGCTAATGTGTTGCTGTTTACTATAGTGATATACTAAGCCTCATAATTGAACACACCTGTTAGCAATGCATTTGAAGACATTCATACACTTTTTCAAGTTCTGGCTACTTTTTTACCATAGGTTCTTCTCCTTCAAGTTGAAGCTGAGGAAAGTCCTATATAAAAAAAAAAAAAAAAAAAAAAAGGTTATTATCAAGACAAGAGTCATAGGCTAAATCAAAGTAATCATATCAAACTAGATTCAGAAACTTGAGGAGAACAGAGTCAAGTCTTTCCTAGGCTGTAGGAAATAATTTCCACTTATTTCAGGATCAGTGGTTAAGGATGGATTGTCTTGTACTGCCCCATATCTAGTGGGCAGTTCTGCAGTGATCAAGGGAGAGAATCATTGGCAATGTCAGTTGCACAGACTGCTAGCTCCTCCAGAAAGCAATTCCAGACAGCTGCATAATCCCTGATGCCTCTTCTGCATTAAGCAGCTCTGCCAGTAATGACCCAGAAGTGCTCCCAAACTTGAAAGTCATTCTATTGTTATATGTAGCAAAGAGTTTTGTAGTTATTAGTTGCTAGCTAGCTTTCATGTTCCAAAAAATAAAATAATTTTTTTTAAAAAAGAAAAGAAAAAAAAAGTCCAGTTCAAATGAACATCTCTTAGTGAGATTTTTCCAAAGCAAAAATCTTGAGTAAAGTAATTATAATGATACTGTCTGAAAAGTTAAAGGCCTGGGAATCACAGAGAACCTATGTGACAATCCTCCATGTGTTTTTTTGTCTTTTCTTGCCTTCTTGGGGATATGTCTGACCCCGGTTCTCTTACTGGGCCTGATGCCAACCGTTACACACAGGCTGAAGACCTAAGACCTTGACCCATTGCTAGGGAGGTGCCCAGTGCCCAGAGCTGGTGTTCTTGGCTGCCCGGTTCCTGACTGGGGTGGTGGGACAGGATGGGCTGCTAGACCCATTCCTGCCAGCCCCATGGGTGCAATGGGTACCCTCCAGTGGGTGCTCCATTGTCCCTGTGGTGGAGCCCATGGATGTGATGGCCCTCACAACAGCCCCAGTGTGAGGGACTGAGGGCCCAAGCTTGGCTGAAATGGAGTCCTGGGCCATGGGCCAGGTGGAAGAAGACCCAGGGGAGGCCTGGGATGGACGGGCAGGGCTGACAGTGCCCTCAGGGCTCTGGTGTTTAATCTGGGTTTGTACATATTTGAAAGGGAAAACTTCTGCCTGCTTTTAGGTATTATTATTGTTAAATTAACCCAATCTGATCCATATTAAGTATTTATATGGTAAAACCTATTTCACAAGGAAAGAAGTGAACTGCAGAAATACTTTCATAGGATTTTGTTGACAAAGGCCTTGTGCATACTGAAAGCTTTTATTACAATTAAAAGAGACTGCCAATACCATTTTTTTTCTTAAATGCTTGCAGTTATCATTAAAAATGCAGTTTTCAGCCTAAAGATTTATAAATAACAATTGATGGTTAGTGGATTAAAAAAAAAAAAAAAAAGTAGAATACATTTTAAAAGATTAATTGCTTTTATTTGAAGCAAAACACTTACTTTCAGTGACATGTGTCCCTATTCACAAGTAGAAAATTAATAGTTTGTTTGTCAATTTAGTATGAGGAACTTTAAATTTCTTTCAAGAAATGCATAAGTAAGTTATCATCACTTTTGATTTCTCCCACACCATTTTTCAGACTAATCTATTAACTGAACTTGTCCTTAAATTGAATAGTTTTTGGAATCCTGAAAAAGACAAAAATATGCTAAAATAAGAGGCAGAATTGGCTCAAATGTAGACAACGCTTATTAACTAATAGAACTAAGTCTCATTTGGAAATATTTTGATCATCACAATTATGATTGGTGTAAAACTGTAGGAGCTCTTGAAGTCAGCCCTGAGATAAATTAGTTGATGGAAAATTAAAGATGGCCAGGAACTTGAAGAAGATTTCTCATGGGAAAATAAATAAATAAATAAATAAGTAAATAAAGATTAGTCTGAATTTTTCTCTTTCCAAAAAGTTAGTTCATTTGCATAACATTATTTGCACTGTTTTGCATCCATCTCCTGCAGTACAAAAATTATGCAAATATATTGTTGTGGTTTAACCCGGCCGGCAGCTAAACACCACACAGCCGTTTGGTCACCCTCCCCCCTCTCTCTCTGGGATGGGGGAGAGAAACGGGAAAGTGAAGCCTGTGAGTTGAGATAAAGACAGTTTATTAAGACAGGAAAATTAACAATAATAATAATAATAATAATAGTACTAATAATAATAACGTGTACGAAACAAGTGATGCACAATGCAATTGCTCACCACCTGTTGACCGATGCCCAGCCTATCCCCAAGCAGACGGCCTCCCCCACCCCGGCTAGCCACTCCTATATATTGTTTAGCATGACGTCAGATGATATGGAATACCCCTTTGGCCAGTTTGGGTCAGCTGTCCTGGGTCTGTCGCCTCCCAGCTCTTGCTGCACCCTTAGCCTGCCTGCTGGCAGGACAGAGCGAGAAGCTGAAAAGTCCTTGGCTTGGTGTAAGCACTGCTCTGCAACAATTAAAACATCAGCATGTTATCAGTGCTCTTCTCATCCTAATCCAAAACATAGCACCCTACCAGCTACTAGGAGGAAAATTAACTCTGTCTTAACTGAAACCAGGACATATACACACTTTCTATCAATATTTTTCTATGTCTTTCTCAAAAATCAACCCAAAAATCTATTTTGGGTTTTGATCCATTTGTGCTTGGAATTGAATACATGTGAAAATTGTCATAGCAGCAATTCTAGGGAACTGTTTCACCACAGTGCAAATATTCCTTCAGTGTTTCTCTTACATTTGGATTCATCACATGCACAGCCAGTCTCTTCAGTGGTTTCTTACTTTCCACTGAAAACTTTACTCTGGAAGTCAATGCTGTCAGTGTGTCACCTTACAATACATAACATCAACCATGAAGTCCTGAGGGCATTAATATTGCTATAGAAGTATTCAATGTGAAATCAGCAAATTTAACAAGGAATGATGTAGAGCACCTGGACTCTCATGTTCTTCATAGTCTTTTCCCTCAAACCTCCTGAGCTCTATCCCACAATGTTGTACAAGTGTCTCAGATGTGAGGTGGTGTCCAAGAAGAAATAAGGGTAGGGATATTGATAGTACAGTTAATGTCTCTTTCCCTGTGTTCTCACTCCAGATCTATTCGATCTCCAAATAAGGAAACCTATAGGAAAATTTTGAACTAAATATAATCACTTCTTTTGGGTTGGATGCTGTTCCCCTTGCAGCTTACAATGCTACATTTCATTTCTCTTAACCTGTTTTATCTTCCCAGAGCTGATTTATTGATATGTTCATGTTCTTCATCATAACTTGGCAAACCTTAGAAAACCTTTGGGGAAAAAAAAAATCATGCTGGGTGTTTTTGAATTAGATTATAGAAACAGTTACTTTATTTTGCTGAACACTTAGAACTTCTAGCCTCCATTCTCTACATCAATGGTCAATGGAGATCATTTTGTGCCATTAGAGAGATACCTAACAATAGATTAGATACCTAAGATAGGTACATTAGATAGATACGTTAGATACCTAACAATAGAAGTATCTCAAAATACAGTTTTAGCACAAGAAAGGAGTTCATTCTTTTTACATGTATTACTTAATTGAAATGTTTCTGGAAAAAAATTAGTGGGAGGAAATCCTCTGTACCTATTATTCCTGTAATTTTACTAAAGCTAGTACTTTGAAAAGAAGTGACAGTGTGGTATTTTCATGAACAGCTTGTGTAGCTTCAGTACAAGAGGCTACCTCATATTAAAAAGTTCTCCATTCCTTGAGGCGACATAGCACATTTCTGCATTACAGTATCATTGTCAAAGAATAATAGATAAAAAAGTCTGCTATTACTTTCCTTCAGTGAACTCCTCCTAGTTCTTTTTTACTGTTTCTTATACCTGAATTAAATAGTTTCAGCACATACAAATAAGTTTTGCAAGTTCTGGAATAAGCTGGAAAAATATGGGAGAGGGGGACATTTTTCTTCTGGAAAAACAAACAAACAAACAATCAAACAAACAAACAAACCACATCAACAAATATACAAGCAAAAACCTTCTGGTAAGAAGTCATTATTTAGATAAGATTGGAAGCTTGTTTTTTTGTGGGCTACCATAGTTTTGCCTAAAATAAAATTCTCTTACTTTTTTTTTTTTTTTCCAAAAAGTGACCTGTTCTGTTTCATATATGAAAGCTGCACATTAAAAGAGTATGAGCTAGCAAATATCTCAACTGAAGCACTGTTGGCAGCTGAGATCACTGACAACTTCCTGGCTGTGATTCATAATCTATATTGGTGCCTTTGAGACAGCAAGCTATTGATTTTTCCCAGTCTATAATCCAAGACCATATACACAGCTTGTTAGACATCTGTGGGAATATAAACTGAGTTTTGATACAATTTAGGGAGCTTCTGTTAGCGGGGCACTTAGTTTTTGTCTTTGAGAAAATCTTTACACATCTGTGTAATCTTGAAGAGATTTTTTAACAGATAATTCAATAGAGTTTGAGTTGTATCTTTTTTTTTTTTTTTTTTTGGTAAACTTCTTTCCTGGTGGAACTCACACGAAGTAAATTTCAAGTGAGTGATAATAACAAAATATAGGGAACTCTCTCTAGTGCTATTAGAGTTTTTTTGTTCTTTTTCTTCACTTTGATTTTATCAAGTACAACTTGGAAGTACTCTTTTTATATCTAATATCTTGTTCATCTGACTTGCCCTTCTTGGGAAAACTGTCTTGTCTTTATCACAATACACATGACATATATGCACAAATAACTTTCAAAAGAACGATCACTAACTGCAATGTAGTTTTTCCACAATAAAGAGATTTAAGAGCACTAAAATTCTTACCCAAAATATACATAGGTAAATATATACTTATTATGTTTGAGCCACTGCACACACTCCCTGATTTTATTAAACTACACTTTGTGCTAATATTCTGTCTTCTGATAGTAAATGTAAATTAAGGAAAGATATGAGACTAATACAGTTTGAAGGTTGTGCACTGAGGTAGACAATTCCACAAGGAACAGTCTTAGTATATGCTCTTTTAAATATTGCTTAATATTTGTCCAAGAATACTTAAAGAGATATCATGTAAAGGAAAAATTACTCTGAAGAGCTTTGTAGATTTCAGATGACAGAAATATCTCTGTGCATGTCATCACATTGCATGTTAGTCTGGAAGGTTAGGAAAATATTTACACTAAGTCTCCAAAATCAAAATTAAGTATTCCTGAATGTATGTGAAGTATAATTTAGCAAAATTTCAATGATCCAGAAACTGTTTACTCAGAATTATCTAAGGATAGATAAATTTTCTTAAAACAATAAATAAAACAACAAAATGTTGGCCTGCCTATATGTATTATCAAAAGTTTATGTTGAAAAACTGGATTAATTTTCATAAGTATAAACAAAAAATGAAATCTATATTAAATAACAAGATAGAAAACCTAAAATCTCTCTGACATAGATTGTTTCTAAATGGAATCTTGAAAATTATATTTTCAAACCTATATTTTAAAATATGTTACATGATTTTGAGCATGAATTTAAGCAACCTGATTTAGTGGGAGGTGTCCCTGCACATGGCAAAGGGATTAGAACTTGATGATCTTTAATGTCCCTTCCAACCCAAACCATTCTATGATTCTATGATTTGCAAAGATTTGTGATTTTTTTTAGTTTGTTTGTTTTTTTGGTTTTTTTTTTGTTTTTTTTTTTTTTGCTATCTCATTCATGTTAATCATTTTCCATGAAAATAAAGACCTTACTTATGCACGTTCATACAGCTTCTCAACCTGAGGATCATGAGTAGATCAACTGAATTACTATCATGCTTTTAGTTAAACAAAAGACAAAGCTTTTTGCAAATTTGTACATACTGGAGTGTAGAAAAACTTGTAAGTCTAGAATAGTGAGTAGAGAGAGCATGTAAAAAAAAAGAGAGTTTATTTTGTTTTGATTTAAATGAAACCACATAGTGAACAGCAGTAATGCAAACTTCATATTATTTTTATTGTCATATTTAACTATTTGTAAGAAATGTTCAAATGGGCAAAAATAATTAAAGTGCTTATGTTTTATTGAACTACTCTACGCTATATTCCCATTTGGCATAATCTTAGTCCTTTTTATCTTTACCTCTCCTGCTTTCCTATCTACCTGCTGAGAATTAGTAAAGAACAAGAAGACAAAGTATGTGAGCTGATACTACCAAAGCAGACTCCAAAATGAAATATGAAGAACAAAATGATAAAAAGGCAAGGAAAACATGATGAAGTTTGTGATGTTAAATGTAGGTCACCAGGACATCCAGACAAACTAGTTTCAAGAGGGAAATAAAATTAAATAAAATAAAATTTTATGAACCAACAGTTCATTTCTAACAGAAATCAATTTTTTTTATATTCAGTATTTTTGGAAATCTGAAAGGAATTTGGATCTATTCATCATTTTAACAATGTGAAAATCAGATCATCCTTGCTCGTATCACAAGAAGGTAAAGGAAAATAAAAGGAGAGTGAGTAGACACTGTGGTCCTGAGCACTTTAGAAATGCATGTGATGATAACAGTGATGAAGTAGGGGTTGGAGTGTAGCTATCAATAGCAGATAACACAATTTTGCTAAACAAACTGCTGTCCTTGAAATAAGTAGTTCAAAATTGTTCTACCTATGTACAGGTACATAGTTCAGCAAAGGTTCATCTCATTCAAGCTCAGATGCATTTTAAAAAGTGGTTACATAATGAAGAGAAATGTCACTGCTTAATGCCTGTCTCTCTAGGTCTCTACACTTACAGAAAGGCTGGAGACAAATGCTCCTTAGTTATAATCTTCCAACTGGAATGTTACACACTCAAGTATACAAAAGATACAGAAATTGCAGACTGACCTGTAAGCTGCCCTTTCCTATCTTCTAAATTCAGTATTGTAACAAAGGCTTTTTTCCCAATGTGAAAGTGAAAGTATGAGTATATTCAAACACTACTGTTTGAGGAACAAGTACTTCTATCTTTATTTTCATTGCTCAGCAAAACTAGCACTCACCCTTCACTCAACCCCCTTCTTTTACCAGCAGTCTACTCCAGTAGCCACAGTTATCTTTTAATGAACATCACATGGTAAAAAATAAACACACCTTTTGAAATTCCATTTGTGAATTACTTTACATATAGGAAAGGATAAGAACATGTTAACCAAAATACATACTCTGTTATTTCATTTAGAGACTCTACAGAATGCCTCAGGTATTAAGAATATTCATAGAAAAATAGAATCATAGAATCATAAGGTCATGGAATCATAGAATGATTTGGATTGGAATGGAACTTAAAGATCATTTAGTTCTAACCCCCTGCCATGGGCAGGGACACCTTCCACTAGATTAGGTTGCCCGAAGCCCCATCCAAACTGGCCTTGAACACTTCCAGGGATGGAGCATCCACAGCTTATCTGGGCAACCTGTTCCAGTGCCTCACCACCCTCGGAGTAAAGAATTTCTTCTGAATATTTAATCCAAATCTCCCCTCTTTTAGCTTAGAAACATTACTCTTTGTCCTATCTCTACACTCCCTGACAAAGAGTCCGTCTCCTGCTTGCTTGTAGTCCCCCTTTAGGTACTGGAAGGCTGCCATAGGGACTCTCCTGTCTTTATAGGAGAGGTGTTCTAGCCTCTGATCATCCTCATAGCCCTTCCCTGGACTCATTCTAATAGGTCCATGTCCTTCTTGTGCTGGGGGCCCCAGAGCTAGATACAGTGGGTTCTCACAAGAACAGAGTAGAGGAGGAGAATCACCTCCCTAGACCTGCCGGCCACGCTTCTTCTGATGCAGCCCAGGACATGGTTGGCTTTCTGGGCTGCAAGCACACATTGAGGGCTCATGTTGAGCTTCTGGTCAACCAACACCCGCAGGTTCTTCTCCTCAGGGCTGTTCTCAATCCATTCTCCACTCAGCCTGTATTTGTGCTTGGGAGTGCCCTGGCCCAGGTGCAGGACCTTGCACTTGGCCTCATTGAACTTCATGAGGTTCACTCAGGCCCACCTCTCAAGCTTGTCCTGATCCTTCTGGACGGCATCCCTTCCTTCCAGCGAGTTGATTGCAACAAATGTCTTGGTGTCACTGGCAAACTTGCTGAAGGTGTGCTCAATCCCACTGTCCATGTCACCGACAAAGATATTAAACAGTGCTGGTCCCAATCCTGATCCCTGAGGAGCACCACTTGTCTCCACTTGCACATAGAGCCACTGACTGCAGCTCTTTGAGTGCAAACATCCAGCCAGTTCCTTACCCACTGAGCGGTCCATCCGTCAAATCCATGTCTCTTCAGTTTAGAGACAAGGATTTTGTGTGAGATTGTGTCAAACGCTTTGCACAAGTCTAGGTAGATGACATCAGTTGCTCTTCCCCTCTCCACCAGTGCTGTAACCCCATTGTAGAAGGCCACCAGATTTGTCAGGCACTATTCACCTTTAGTGAAGCCATGTTGGCTGTCACCAATCACCTCCTTCTTTTCTATGTTCCTTAGCATAGTTTCCAGGAGGATCTGCTCCATCCGGCTCTCGCTGGTCACCGAGGTGAGACTGACTGGCCTGTAGTTCCCGGGTCTTCCTTTTTAATGTTTTTAAAAATGGGGGGTTATTTTTCCTCTTCCAGTTGGTGGGAACATCACTGGACTGCAAAGGCTTCTCAAATATGACGCACAGTGGCTTAGCAACTTCATCTACTAGTTCCCTCAGGACCCGCTGATGCATCCCATTGGGTCCGAAGGACTTGTGCACCTTCAGATTACTTAGCTGGTCTCAAATGTGATTTCTCCTGCAGTGAGCAGTTCTTTATTTTTCCAGTTCTTGTCTTTATGTTCTGGGAAAATTCAGTGGCCCCAGTCAGGATATTCTAAATGTACTTTCTTTACTTTAGATAAGAATATCTGTCTTCATGCAAAAAAAAATGTATCCACTGACTGTATCACAACATTGTAGGACTAAATTGTGCAAGCTTTCAAGAGAACACCTCTTCATTATGTGTTTTGGTAGCGTATAGTTCAAGACTGGCTTTGTCTATTTTTAAAGTAGGAAGTAAACCCTAGAATGATAAACATAGTAAGTTGTTTTTATGACCTAGGTAACTGATAATGATCACAGAGCAGGAACTGGGCATACACACTCTACATGGGTCTGTAATATGTTGGAAACATCATGAAGATTCCCTCTTAGGGAAGGGAGACACAACATATGATTATTACTTGGATTTGTAAATGAATGAGGTAAGGGAATTGTTACCTTGTTAGCCTTGTTAGATATCTGTCCTGGTTTCAGGTAGGACAGAGTTAATTTTCCTCCTAGTAGCTGGCAGGGTGCTATGTTTTGGATTAGAATGAGAAGAGCGCTGATAACATGCTGATGTTTTAATTGTTGTAGAGCAGTGCTTACACCAAGCCAAGGACTTTTCAGCTTCTCGCTCTGTCCTGCCAGCAGGCAGGCTAAGGGTGCAGCAAGAGCTGGGAGGCGACAGACCCAGGACAGCTGACCCAAACTGGCCAAAGGGGTATTCCATACCATCTGATGTCATGCTGAACAATATATAGGGGTGGCTAGCCAGGGTGGGGGGCTGGCTGCTCGGGGATAGGCTGGGCATCGGTCAACAGGTGGTGAGCAATTGCATTGTGCTTCACTTATTTCGTACACATTATTACTATTAATACTATTATTATTATTATTATTGTTATTATTATTATTATTGTTATTCTTTTCCCTGTCTTAATAAACTGTCTTTATCTCAACTCACAGACTTCACTTTCCCGTTTCTCTCCCCCATCCCGGAGAGGGAGGGGGGAGGGTGAGCGAACGGCTGTGTGGTGTTTGGCTGCCAGCCGGGCTAAACCACAACAATTTTTGATTCCAAAAAGCAGGAAAAGAGGGAAAGAAATGGTGAACACCTGAAGAATGAAGAGAGAAGGATACAGTTTCCTTCTGTCATGAGAGACCAAGTCTAGAAACAACTTTATTTTATTGAAAATATGCCCTGGGCTTCATCTCCCAGGCATGTGAAAAGGGGATCTTCCCAAAGCAAGCACTGAAGAGGAATTTTTTGCACCCTCTGAAGGCCTCCATGATTCAATAGAATTATCAAATGACCTGTAAGTATTTGTTTTTATCTGAACACCTCTTTTTATGTGTCAAAAATAAGGAAGGGCATTGGTCCCTTAAATTGTCATCATATGACTTCATAGATGATAATCTTAAATATTTTCTGCAAATGAGAATCTGTTATTTCAGAGCTTTTTTTTATTAGCCCATTATGTAGAAAGACAAATTCAGACTTTATTACTCTTTCTGTGAGAAAAAGCTAACTATTTTTGAATTTTTTAGATACATTCACACCCTCTGTATTTAGCTGATTTAAATTAAACCCATTACCATCACAGAACATCTAATTCTCTAAATCACCACTGTTCCAGAAATGCATTTGTGTTTTCTGTAGGTGAGAAAAACGTATAGGAAGACATAAGAGAAAAACTGAGAAAACTTTTTTTGTTTGATATTGTTTACCGACAATAAAAAATAATAATAATAATAATAATTAAAAAAAAATATGGAACTCAATCATCTCTACTTTAAGGATGGATGCTTATTGTTCTTTAAACTGCTTTCTTTTTTTCTCAGAAAATTATGTTGTATATTCTTGCCTCAAGTATGGAGAACATAAAAGGGAATATTTCCACAATCCACAGGCCTCAAGTAAAGACCACAGGTTCCTAGATAAGCAATTATTTAAAAAATATTTTAATTAAATTTTAGAGTATTTCTTTGGGTAATTATGAAGAATTTAATTTAATGTGAAACATGTTAGTGTTTGTGTTTTAGTAGGTTTCTAGTTTTTAAAGAATTCTTTTTTTTTTTTTCCTAGCAACTCCCAGAAATCCCATTCACTTCAATGGTAGCTGCAGGTGCTGAAAATCCAGTTGAATGATCCATACTGATTTGAAACTTTGCAGTGGTCTTTCTCTCACACACATGCTCACACATATTCCTCTTTACACTTCTCCCTTTTCACCTCCACCTGCCCAAGATTAAGACCAATCTCACCAGACACAAATACTCATGTAAAGGGGGGTATGAATGTTACAAAGAAACAATTTAATGTATTGAAATGAAAAAAAAAAAAAAGAGAGAGAGATGTTCTCAAGTTTTTTGTTTTTTTTTTCTGAACTTTTTAAAAATTGGATGCAACCTTATAATGAGGAAGTACATTTTCTAGAAAATTAATTGAGATTCAGGATACATGCAGATGAGTGAACTCTTTTAGAAGCACCTCTAGTGCATTTTTACAAGGGCCATTGTGTTTTACAATGTGACAAGAAAAGAAAAAAAAAGGAAGAAAAAAAAAAGAAACTGGATCACAGTTTTACTAGACTCAAAATAAAAATAGGTAATTGGAAATGCATTGTAAACAGGATTATTCAAACTCAGCCTGCCTTAAGATAGAAGCAGCTTTTAAGTAGACTGTTACATAAAAGTCTAGTATTTCTGAGATTTTATGAGAGCAATCTAATGCTTTGGTCAGAAAAGGTTAAGAATAATGCCCTTGCAGTCTTCCTAGTTGCAATGATAGCATTTCATGTGCACAGAAAGGCTACACTTTCTGGGTGTTGGTGAAGCTGAACTGCACAAACATATATGTGGAAATTTGGGTATGAATTACAATATTCCTCAAAGAAAATAATATAATAAAATATCCACAGTCTTTTTGAATCTTTTTTCCTGAGTTATACTTTGTTGTCCATCTTTTCCTCCTTTCTCCACATTAGCTTTCAAAACACTTCCTGAGGCTTTTAAAAATGTCATAAACCTACTGTATCATTACTGATGCACACAAGCAGGAACATAAATGAATACTGTATGTGGATGATATTCTTCTTTTTATAACCCAACCTGATATTTCAATCCCAGCTATTACACTGTTCGTAAATCAGTTTGGGATCCTCTCTAGCTTTAAAAGTAATTATAATAAATCCAAAGATATGTTTATGTATAGGGGGCCAATTGAACCCTTTGCTTTTCAGTTTCCATTTAAATTGGTCTCCAGAGGTCTTACCCCAGGTTATTTATTCCTTTTACTTTAGATCTGCTGTACAGATTTAATCTTCGTTCTCTGCTTTGTAAAATTCAATGGACTCTGTACAGGTGGGTTTTGTTCATGTTGTTTGTTTGTTTTAGGAGAAAGAGCTGTCATTAGTTAAAAACAGTGTATTTTGTATTTTTTTCTCTGATAATAAATAAATTGCTAAGAAATTGTGAAGACTGGCTTAAGAAGTGTTTCTATGTGCTTTGAAAGCAATTGCTCAACTCCTTCACTTATCCTAATGCAACACAAATACTGTTAGTGTGCTTTGCAATTTTTCCCTTTGCCTGATTGTTAAGTAAAATTTAACTTCTAAGTCCTTTCCTTCTGCATCTTTCTGACTGATTAAATTCTCATACAGAAGTCAAATCAAGATAATTTTGCATGTCAGTAAGTGTGGATCAGAGCAACAGAACTGCATGACTGGAAAGCTTTGCCTGATCACACAGACTTCTAATTTCACAAAGCTATTCTTCCAGAAATGCAGCAAATGCCAGAGTATCTTGAAAGAGGTCAGCTGAGAGAGAAGAAGATGCAAATCTTGGCAACGACCTACTAAGAGCAATGTAAGAAGTATCACCTCCTTTCATTCTCTAGATTAAAAAAAAAAAAAAAAAAAAAAAAAAAAAAAAAAAAAAAGTGAGCCATGTATACAACTCAAATCTGAGAACAAAAAGAAAAAAAAAGTCTCTTTTCAAGTATAATAACTCATTAACTAAATATCAAATATTTCAAATAGTTTGAAATGCCTTTACAGGTGAAACATTTATTGTTTCCTTTATAATAGAGATAAAAATAGTGCTTCATATGTGTTGATTCTGAAATAATTTCCACTGAAAGAACCTTACTTTGACAGTTTGATGTTTACAGAAACAGGCATATGAGGCGGGATGTTTATGAGGGAACATCACTCTGCTGAACTTAATATGCATCTACATTGTTTATGTCCAGGAGCTGCTAGAATTTGTAATCCAGTAGGGGAAGCAAAAGAGGAAGGGAAAGAGGAATGAGATAGGGAAGAGGAAGCAGAAGGCAAAAGGGAGAGACAATTTTGTAAAGGAGGATTCTTTTCTGTTTTTTTCTTTTCTATCTTTTTATTTTTTTTATTTTTTATTTTTTTTTAAGGAAGTTGACATGTGCAAGTAATCACAAGGCTTTAGATTGGTTTAGGTCTGCTTTTTTGTTGTTGGTGGTATTTCAGTTTTATTTATTTTTTATTTTTTTTCAGGGAGCTAACAGTAAATACATGCCTACTGCACATTTAAGTAGATGTTCAAAAATTCCATTGAACTATTTGTACTATTATGCAACATTTTGGTTGGTAGACAGGATTTGCTGTGGATAATATTCATCTTTGGATGTAATTTGAAAGTTCTGAGTGACTCAAAATATAGGGTTTAAAAATATTAACAGGTCCTTCTCTGTGTCCTTGGGTTCTCTTTAGGATAGTTTTTACATGATACCTGTGTCATAAAAAAAGTAGAGTGTCCAACTCTACTATTAGTTCCACATAAAGTGTTATGATTGCTGATGCTGTATCACTATTTTTTGTGTAATTGTATTTTAACTGTTCTTACACAAATCAAGAGAATAGTGTTTTTGAATAATCATGTTAGAGTATGAATAATGGAGATAGTGTGCCCCTACAGAGTGGCAAACTTGCGAGAGAGACTTAGAGTAATGCTCATTGACCTGATTTTCATTTTCTTTCTTATCCTTTGAACTTTTCTTGATGTATATCTTTCTGTTTATTACACATTTGGCAACCTCAGAACACATCCAGGTCAAGTAGACTCAAAACCATTCTGACAATTAAAGCTACCTTCTGTAGTTTTGTGGTGGTATATTGTTATACACAAGGATTCTATGAAAAAATGAATGGCTTTTTCGAAGTTTTGTTCATCATCTAAGATTTTTTGAAAATAAGTTTCAGAACTTTTTACTGAAGAGATTAATTAGATACTATAATCTCATATTTAGTGAGGATTATACCACATTATTAAACTGGTTTAGAACACGGGGGAGAATTATAAATGTACTGACTTGCTCACATACCAAGTTTTAAGTTGTAAGGTCTAGAAAAGAGTGTTTTACATGCTTCAGTGTGTAATTTTATTTTTCATTTGCTAGCACGTAGGCCCTTGTGTAAGAGAAAGGAAGGACATGAATGAGACATGGGTAAAATGAATGGCAATGAACAGTGTTGGATGCTGCTATCTATCTTCTTTTAGAACTTAAGACCAGGGAAGAGACAACTAACATAAGGAGTAGAATTTAAAAGAGAGAGAGAGAGAGAGAGAGAGAGAGAGAGAGAAAAAAGAATATTTTTATATAATTATTAATTAATTTTTGGAACTCAGTCCAAGAGATACTTGACTTCTGATTTCAGCAAGATTCAGGACAAGGATAAGTCTGTATGATATATTTTTAATTAAAAGTATTAAAAGTGTATAAACAAACTAGAAAAGCAATAATTTACGACACTGGAAATTACTGAGAAAATCAGTCAGGATTAAAATGGTGAAAATGATGAAAAAAATCAACAGTAAATGCAGACTTAGTGGTATATAAATAATACTTTCTATCTTTTGCAAAACTGAAGCGATATATTTACAAACCAGATTGAAAAAAAAATGGGGAGAAATAAAAAGCAATTTTTTAAAAGGTATGATTTACCATAAAACTATTGCCTCAGAAATAGTCATTATTGAGAATAAACCTGAGGGAATGCTTTTGCACTTATTATAAGCCTGAACCTTGATCTTGCAGTATGCTGAGTTTTGCTTTTTGGGCTGTGTGCTTTAATTGTTTTGGCTCAGCACCATGCTGAATTGCAACCCTGGCCTTTAACTGCTGAGAAGATATCACTGCTGTAAACAGAACAACATATCCATGGCAACCTACAGTTTTAGTTCTAACTTTTCAAAACGCAAAAAATGTAATTATTTTTTTCTTTATATATTTTATGTTCCTATGGCTCATAATAGCAGTGATGACCTCCTGGCTGGGCATTTCCAAGCTATTAATGACAAGCTGAGTTATGCGACCTTGACTTCACCTGCAGCCATTAACTTTTCTATCTAGTCATTAACTGCTGAGAAATGCCCTCCCTTTTGGTCATTATTTCTTATATATGCATTTCTTAAATAGACATTTTCTAAAACAATTACATGTCAGAGTAATTTTTATTATTATTATTAAGAAAAAATACTATTTTATCTTTGTTTTCAAGTCACAGAGATCCTTTGACATCTAGCAGCTTTCACACCACTTAAATTTTTAAGGAAGAGGTCATCATTTATGCACAGGCAAATGGGAGAAAGAGGGCTTAAAACGTCGTGTTTTACATGGGAAGAATAAGCCTTGAATCTTTCGAGTTAAATCTATGGAGCATATTCAGAAATGCTGAGGAATTCATTTTGAGATCAGGCATTTAGATGTACAGTGTATGCCACAATACAAGTTAGAAAACCCTTAGCATTAATAGTAAAGGTGACCTCCAAGTTATCCCTCCTGACTACCAGATCTTTAGACAAAATGGTTAGTAATTTCACTGGGATTAATTTGCCAGCATTTTGCAGAACCTTATCTTATTTTCTGAAACTCATAGAGGGATCAGAATCCACATGATATATTTCTCTTATCTGTCAGTGCAGGAGCATAAGATAAAAGAAGATTCTTATTGAATGGATATATTTTTCATTGTCCTTCATACCATAGATTAAATGGGTCTCGTATGATTTTTCTTTTCCTGATAGACCAAGTCATACTTCTGCATAAATAACTTTTGTGTAATTTCAGAATTCCCATGAAGAACTCAGTAATCAATTTTTATTTTTTTTTTAGATGCTGCAATTAGTGGCCTTACCTGGATCAAAAAACAAATGTTGCTGGAGGGGAAAAAGGATGAGAGGTTGTAGAATTATTTTCAAGGGTGGAACTTCTGTCCTCATGAGTGACAAAGAATATTACTATATACTCCTGGAAATATGAGCAACAGAGGATCTGTTTAATTTGTTTGTTCATGTAACCGAGACACACACTTCTGTAAGCAATGCAATACTTACTCATTGCATAGGAAGTTTCTCTAGCAATATCCTTAGCTAGCAGAGAATATATCTGTCCTATGAAAAACTAAGATCCAGGAGATAAAATTTGTTTTGTTTTGTTTTGTTTTGTTTTGTTTTTCTGTTATTTCATTTAGGTGTCTAGTTTATTAGAAAATATCATCCTAATTTTGTACAATAGACAGAAAAAAAAGCAGAAAGAGGTGAACAAGGCCAAAAGAATGTATACCAAAGAAGTAAACTCTGCAAATCTTGATAAATGCAACTCCACAAGTAAGTGACAATATAGGTGAAACATTTCTCTTTTAAACTTTTTTCCATTAGTTTTTTGACAGGAGTACACTAGTTCAGCTTTAATGAGATTCTAGTGTAAAAACTTCAGGGCTAAATAAAAGAAACAAATCAAAAGGACCGGATGATTGCCATTTAATGTGAAAGAATGAAAGTGCAAACAATCATTGTATGACATCTAGCTGTGCTAGTCACTGCAGAATGACAGGTAGAACAATTCAAAGTTACTGATCTAAAGATGGAATAACAGCTCATATGTTTGAAGTGCTCAGAAGATGAAGAAATAAAACAGACTCTAAGATAAGACATGGTTAAGCCTTTTAAATTCCATGCCTTATTGTCAGTATCATTTGAACGCTTTTGTACACTTTTTTTTTTTTCCCCTCAGAAACTATTTTATCGAAGGAATTACTTTTAAGAGCTGATTTTTATTATTATCCTTCAGGCTGAATGGTATGCTTTGTTTTTCAACAAGATGAGAAAAAATGTACACAATGAAAAGTATATTACTAGTTGGCTAAGCTCCCCTATTGTATATATTCAGAAGTCTGTATTCTGAGAATATGTTGTTAAACCGTGCATTTTAAGCAAGTTCAAAAATTCACATGCTAATTTGCTCTACAGGTAGCCTGACTATTTTAACATTTAACATAACAAATGTGTTGTGAATTTCTGTTTATATTTTCCTTTTCTATTCTTTCTTTGATATTATTTTAAGGCTAAGGAAAATCACCTATTCTTTCTTTCAGCAAGCCTTTTTATCAGTGAAATAACCTATTCTAGTTACTGCTGGAAACAATAATCTGTAATTGCTGCTTTCAGTCCTAATTTGGCCTGTCTCTAGTTTTTCATCTCAATCTAATCTAAACCTATTTGAGCAAATAAAATGATATTTACCTCATCCTCTGTTACAAGCTTTCAAGATTACAGGCTTCAGGAAAAATCAATACAAAATACCAGCTTAGCAGCAGGTTTGTGCTCAGAAAGAATGCTAACTTTTCTTTCCTGCATTTTCTGACTCTCGACTCCCCTGGAGTGAAAGCAAACCTTAGAATGCAAGGAACGAAGGGGAAAAAAAGAAACACACACACACAAAAAAACAACCTTCAATGATGTGTTTGGTTCATGGTTAGTAGCCACTTTTGAGCTTACAAGCCAAAGTGCAGTGCATGGTCAAGCTCCTAACCTTTAGCTTCTGCTTCCACACTACACATCTTACAGAGTTCACCAAAAGGAAGGATCTCGACCTCTCGGATGATTTTTCAGACTCAAATACCATCTTCATTTATTATTTATTCGCTTCAAGCAGTTGGGATTTAAGGTATCATCATACCTGACTGACTGATTTAAGGAAGTGACCACCTCTCTGTGTGAGAATCTCATGAGAATAAAATCCTATTACTTTCCAAAAGGATTACTTCATTTACTGCCTGGAATAAGGTTTTGATGAAAACATTTGAATGTCGAGTTTGGAAACAACCAAGAAATCTCAGCAGTGCTGCCTTTTTTTTTCTTTTATTCTTTTTTTCATTATTATTATTATTATTATTAATGCTGAAATGGATGTCTGGTTGTTTTTATTTGATTTTTTTGTTTTGTTTTGTTGGTGGTGTTTTTTTTCTGATCAAGAATCTAATTAATACAGAAAGATGGGTCTTTATAGTAATTAAACTGTACCTATCAGCCTTTTCAAGTGATTTGTCCTCTGTCTTATATAACAGAACAGTTCTTCCTTTTAAAACATGTATTGGATTTCTCTTTCATGCCTCTCTCCACAGGCTTCCCCTTCCCACCCCCACTTTGTGAATAGCCTCTGATTTGAAAAATTGTGGAGAGTTATTTGGTCTCTCTTTAGGCCCTGTGGGATCATAATTGCGTAATAGGTAGGTAGTGGTTGAAAGAAGTTCTCAACCAAGTCAAATACTTAACTTAATTGCCCCTGTTTGAAATAATTAATTCAGGACTCTAGTTTTCTCAGATAACTAACAAAATAGGTATGTCCTTTTCTTTCAATGCCTATGTAAGAGTAACAAACACACCCCAAAAAAGTAAATCACCTAAGTTTTTATTTCCACGAGATCAGTAGAAGACAAATCGATACATTTCGGGGGTTGGAGGGGGAATATATATACATATTTTTCTTTTAAATAGGATATTAAGACCTAATTGTAGTCACCTGACTGTGGTTAGTAAATTAGTACCCTAGTCACTCTAAGCATATAAGTAAACAATGGACAGTGATAAACACCTTCAGAGTATTTTAGTCTTAGGTGAACTGAACTACCCTTTGAAGGTGCTTATTTCTTTTTGTTGCGCATAGAGGGTGGCTAAAATAACCTTAGCGAATTCATCCTAAACTTATTTAGGATAAATCCTAATTTTACTACTAGCAAATTCTAAATCATAACAGCCCTATTCTACAGACCTTCTGTTCCCCACATAGCATTCCCAGAACCCCAGAGTGGCTGAAGTGACTATTGAGATTCTAGTTCAACACCAACGGAAACAACAAAAGCTTAGGAAGAGCTGTTTCTAAATGTAATTACATTAGAAGTTCCTGAAAAATGACAGACTACTATCTCACTCCTCTTATGCATTCAAGATTTGCCAGTGTTCAGGTGAAGTAAAGCCTCCCTGAATCTCTTTCTTTTTCTTTCCAGTCTGGTTGATCTGTAGTAATGATTTACCCTGTAGTCTCAGATGAGTGTGTGTCTCCTTTCTAAAGAGCAAAGTGGAACAGCTTACCCCTCACAGAGATGTTGTTGCAAGATCTCCATAGATTTTTTTTATCACTTTACTACTTTTTTTTTTTCTTTTTCCTCATGACAGTGAAAATCACGTTGATAACTTTTGAGGTTTTTTACCAATTCCAACCAAATCTGACTTACAGGTAAAAATTTTAAGAATGCTAAATTCTTGCAATTGCCTGATACAGTCTATCCCATCCAGCTGCACATTTCAACTGCCAGCAATGAAGTATTGTGTCTCATTTAGCTCAGGACCACAAATGGACCTTTAGATCCGGTTTCTCTCTATGTAATTTCTGGACTCCGTTAGATGTTTTGAGGAATCTTTCAGCATTTGAGGCTAAATTTACAAATTTCAACTCAACCACGTAAATATATAATTTTGAACAAAATTTTGACCAAGCATCTCTGTGTTCTATTCCAAGGGTTCTTCTACAATTTAGTTTACATTCCTTCTATAGTTATTTGTAAAAAAAAAACTGACTGAAATAATACAGTCAAATAACAAACACAGTTACATCAATTAAAGGTGTTGATATGTTGGTGTAACCTCTTTCTAAAAATTTACAAGAATTTTCACCGACTGCTACAGAAAGTATTTCACCATAGCAATATAAACAAAAACTTGAACTGAGTCATTAGACAAGAGCAGAGGGCAGTGCATTCAGTGAAAATGACCTCTTTTTTTTTTTTTTTTTTGAGGGGGAAATATGTGGCGTTTGGAGCAGAAAGGTTTTCTTTGTCTTTGGTGGGTTTTGTTTGTTTTTGTTTGTTTGTTTGTGTTATTAAAAAAGAGTTAAGCGAAAATCAGCAGATCTTGGAATTCTTCCTGATTAACTGTTTGGACAGACTTTCTCTGTTAAGGGAGAAAAGATATTTTCTTTAGCAAACTACTGCTAGATCACTTAAAGTATTTAGGCACCAAAAAATGTAGACAGGGTGATCCCATAAGTTTATCTTCCAAAGGTGTGGTGCCTGGTGATTTTGCAAAATTCCAGGAGATTCCATGTAAGTATTTATTACCTACATAGTTTCAAAAACTAGTAAGAGATAGACCAGAATTTTCCTGTGTCACAGTAAGCCAATGATGCAGTTTGAATTAATCTTCAATCCAGTTCTATTTTAGTCTTTTTGAGGAGAATTTTTTTTTTCCAAAAAGAAATAATACTCTAGCTATTCTAATCTACTAAATTTAAAAATATTTGGAGGGAAGAGATGCCTCAGCACAGTTTCAGCTGAGGGAAGACGGAGAAGACAGGATACTTAACTGTGGCTCATTCAATCTGCTGTTCATTGTCTCCAGAGGAAGGTTAGAGGAGGATTGCCAAGCCAAATTCTCCATAATGGCCCTCTAGATTGTGCACAGAAGTGGGAGATAGACTTCACAGTTGGGGATTACAGTGAGCTTGCACAGGAACACATTTGTAAGTAGCACAAATACCTAGCAACTTTTCCCTAGGAGAGTAAAAAGAACAGACTAGAGCAAGGACAGGGACAGTTGTATCCAGTTAAAGCTGAGAGATTTGTCTTTATCAGAAACACCTAATGTCATGGTATTTCATCCACATTAGCAGTTGAAGGAACACAGAATATTATGATACTTTTACAAATATTGAATAGATATTGATGGATAATACGTTCAAGCAGTAAAGTGTCATATTAGTAGAAATGTTACATCTTTCTTCCTTCCATACCACGCTATAAGATTTTATTCTGATATGATGTCAATGGTTATGGAGTGACAATATATATATATTCTTTTTTCTCATGTTGACTAGTTTTGTCTCTCTTAGAGACTAATTCATCCAGTCTAATTAGCCTAACACTGTCTATCTAGTTAAAGTATGATTCATCTAAGCAGCAGCTAAGAGAAGGCACCTGACTTTCCCGTACAGCTAATGAAGAGAAATAGCTGCCTTCAGAGGACAGTTCAGGAGTGCTTTACTGGGGGAGATGACTGAATGACCTCTGTTCATTTCCTTGTGCTCCTCCAGTCCATTTACTGAAGCCAATTCTTAGTAGTTTTGTGAATCATTGATAAAATCTTCAGAATATTGATATAGTTTCTAATACAATGGAGTATTACCTTGTAAACCTTAGGTACCGCCAATATGGGAATCAAAACAACTACCGCTAAGAATGGTGACGATAACACTAATGGCAGCATTCATTAACAATGATAGGGGTAACAGATTCTCTCAGTTCCTAATCATGCATTTAGATAAGCTTCTTAACAACCTGTCAGTGCTGTTTTGTGAAGAAATAATACTTTCTGAAGTGTTAAAGGTTGCATAATCATAATGATATGACTTCCTCTGAAAAGTCTAAATGGATAGATATCTCTGAAAGTACTGGCTGTTTCTTAAGGGCAGCTGCTCCTTATTCTTGTATTCTGAGCAGAGTGACATGGAAAAGTAAACATGATAACAGCAGAAGTCACTTCAGAGGCGCCACAGCTGCCAAGAAACCTTCATCTTCCAGAACCTGGCCATAACCTAAAATTGTCCTATACACAGTGAGAATCAAAACATGCCACTTTCAGACTTAAAAGTGCAACTCTTAACCATTTGGGCCACCAGATGGTTCTTTAAATACCTTTTATTATCACAGGGTGTGGAGACTTGTCTTAACTTTCTAAAACTGTCAGGCTCTGTATTTGATGTCATCAAAGAGGAATGAACATCTTCATGTACTCTTTCTCCTTGAAAGAATGTTAGGCTTTTCATTTTTAGGTTTTGCATGCCTAAAGTATCAGATCTAAAACTAATTAAAAAAAAAAAAAAAAAAAAGTTTTTTTTTGTTTCTGACACCACTTCTACTAATCTAAATTTAGAATTTCCAAAATACGGATTTGGGTCTAAGGCTCACACTGCCTTTAGATGTTGAACCTCACTAATTGTTTCACTTTTCTGAACTTTAAATCCCACTAAATGCCAGCATAGACCCTATATTTAAACCTCAGTTTTAAGGCATTTCATCCATTCTTCACAAGCAAACATTATTTCTTGGTGGTTTAGTTAGCCCAAGGATCTAAGCTGCATTTCATCTTGCACTTCCAGTTGTACCCAGCCATGTACAGTGTGTGTTTGTGCCTAACATTAATTAAGTAGAACAGACAACTCAGTTCTGAAAGGCTAAATTTCATCAAAGGAAAACCATATAAAAGTGAATGCCTTAAAACTAAATACTGTTCATCCATATGGCCAGGAAGTACTGCAGAAGTAAAGAAGATTTTGGATGCTACACAATGCAAAGAGTCTAGAGAGGAATACATAAGGAGTCTTTCAAAATAAATAAATAAAATTGAACAGACATGATAAAGACTTCTACTTTGCTTTTGTCATCTTATATATATATATATATTTAAATTAACACATTTTCTTCTGAATTGCTGGGAAAGGTAGTAGGTCGCTTAATTTGTTTGGGTTAGTAAACGTAGTAAATACAATATCTCCGCCTTTTCGTTTCCTTAAAAACTGTACTTCCTAAAAAATAATAAAATAAATAAATAAATAAATAAATGAGATGCAGAAAGGGTAATACTAAAAAAATATCAGAAGTTTGGATTTCCTTTCCATTTGCACTGAGATATTATTTTATTTTATTTTCACTGAAGTTTGGAATACTTTCCAACTATTGGATTTATTTTTTCTCCCTGAGATGGTTATTCTTTCATATTTTCTACTACTGCTGGGGATTCAGCCTCAATTGGAGGAAGCAGGCATTGAGGTCAAACTACAGCTTAAAAAATGTTCAACTTCTATTTCAGGGATGGAGGAAAAAAAGACCTGATGGCCCAAACAAATGCAGAAACTCAGAGGAAATGATTTATTGGTAGAATAAATCCCACCCATTCAGAAGATGAGAAATTAATATCATTAGGTAGAATATGCTTCAGCTTCTAAGGCAATTTGGGCATCCTTAAAGTTGAGATTATAAGTATCTTTATATTTAACCATTTAGTTTGTACATAGAGGAATTTGGATTGAATTTCAGCATGCTATGCAGCTGTAGTAATGTCATAGTAAAGTAAACATTTTTTATTTTATTTATTTATTTATTTTTATTCTGTGCTCTTAGCTTGCACTTGTGTTTGTCATTGAGTATTGCCAGGCAGGTTTTGCTATATTGGAGTGAGCAAATTGCAGTTTCTAAGAGCTTTTTTGCCTAATAAGCCATAGTTACTTCTTTTAAAATTAAAATATACAACAAAATATTCTGATGTTAAGAAAATTAATTGTACAATGTAATGAAAGATTTTTTTTAGAGCTAAGACAGCATAATTTAAAATAGCTTAATATTCTAAAATATAATTTTGCTTTTGTTACAGTTGAAAAATGATGGTTGCTTTTATATACTGTATATCCTGAAATGATTTCAAAGCACTTTCACTTAGAAAAGCTAGCTGCTATTACATATGAATTTTCAAAGCTTGCCAAGGCTTTGGAAGGAATGATGAAAATTACTATTGCACGACCTTCAGGTTTTCTTTGTTTCATAAAAGGCTAAGATAGCATTTTTGTCATTTTTCTTTCAGCTCAGGTCTTTCATCATAAATATCAAAGCATGCAATTATGCCTGCTCATATCCTACCATATTCTGCCTGTATTCTATCCATAGTGATGGTGTTCTCTTTTAGTATACCTTTTTCTTTTGTTTTTTTGCAAATCTGTAAGAACTCATATGTTTTTGTCGAGTGCCATAAATTGTTCATGAAATGCATGTTGCACTGATTAAAAAGAAAAAGAGTTGATTAAAATGGTTTTTATTCTTTTGTTCTAAGCAAGTCCTACAGTAATGTTCGGGTGTCAAACCTTACAGGATCATAGGAGACTGATTTGGCCTATAGGTGGAATTTTTAAGTAGTGTTCATTGTGAAAAATGGGACAATCTTCTCTTCTATGAAAATCTATCCTTCTCTAGTTTCATGCTGAATTATTCCCATTGTTCCTTCTTATTTTTCATCTACAACTTGTTGTCGTTTCTTGTTCTGTGGTTTCATGTGACCTGATCACCAAAGATATAGAATGTGCATAGCAGTCACTGCTTGAATTAAGTCATAGTTGCATAATAGTTGTTAATATTAAGTTACTTTTATGTCTTATGTACTTCAAACGATTGTCCATTTACTTTTTTTGCATGTGTTTACTGACCCATTCCATTTTACAAGGCATTTTGGCATAGCACAGGTGTTATAAAAATATCAAACTGAAATGTCCATGGTTCATTTGTTTCTGATTTTTTTTTTTTGACAACCACTGCCTGAAATACTAATAACAGCTTACACATTGAAAGTGCCAGAATTCCATTAATTGACTGAAGAAAAAATAATTCCTATTCAAAAAACAGAACAGTAAACCTTTGTTAGTGCTTGCAGAAACCAACCTCCCCACTTTTTGTGTATTATGGTGAGATTTTTATCAGATTTACAATGATACAAAGAACACATTGTTTTCATCAATTTGAATTGTGCTGTCACATGCATATGGACATAATGGCTATGTCTTAAGTTAAATGTCAAGGGATATACATTTTCCACATAGAATAAAATGAATTTCAAGTTTCTTTTAACAGTGGTAGAACAAAAGATCTCCACTTTGTTTTTAAACCAAGTAGAAATACCTCAGCATGTATTAAAAAAAAAAAAAAAAAAAAAAAAAAAAAAAAAAAAGTATATGCCGAAAAATTAAAAGTGTTACTTAAAATAGATAGCCAAAAAAAGTATTTCAAATAATAATAACGTGAACTATCAAAGCTATTTAGTAAGATTTACTGATGTGAGATTTTGATAAAATGAATCATACTGTACAAAAAAATGCTTTATCAATTTCATTAAGCTTATTTCAAACTTCTTTAAAAAAAAATAGAGAAAGAAACGGCAGAAGGGAGAGGCTTTCTAATATATTTTCTTGCATGTACCTTTTGAAAAATCCCTCCCCGGTACATAAATACTCTTAGCAAAACCCCCAGCATAGTGGCTATTTGTATCAATACTGCAAGAGAAAGGAATATGATACTCACCATAAGAGAATTCATTAATTCCTAAGAGTTTTAAAATATTAGTAGGACTTTCAAGGTTGCTCAAAAGTAGTGTCCATTCAGATCATTGTGAAGTTGAGATGATAGGTGAAAATTTTTAGATTGTTATATATCCTTCTTTCCACATCACAGCCTGTCCCTGTTTATTTTCCCACACTGGGTGATAAATATGCTCAGAAATTTTTGTATATAAAAAACAACATGATAAAGTGGCTGAGATTTATAAACAATGCAGCTGCTTGAGAAACTCTTTAGTGTCTGTGTCAACTCTTGGAGGATTTTGGCCTTTAAAATTCACTTGAAGCAACTTGGCTTCTATGACATATTTTTCTATCAGCCAAAAACTGCATTTCAGATGTTAAAACTCAGTAATAAAAAGATCTTATATTGAATAACATTTTAAAATGCATTTTGTTCTTCATACATAAAACTTATATTCCAGAATACTTTAAAGTCTAGTGATAAAGTGACCAGTGCTAAATTTCTTTTTAATCTGAAGAAACATTTTAATCTACTTTCAATTAGCATAGAATAGCTTTATTTATTTATTTATTTATTTATTTATTTATTTATTTTAAGATTGTAAATCTTTCTCTCTATAAGCATGTCATCATCCATGCTGAAATAGTATCTTCATCTCATAAAGTTTGCCCTTGCCTTTGTTAGGAAAATCATAAAAATGAGTTTAAAAGTACACAAAGCAATAGCAAGAAATTCTAGCATATTCCTTTTTGCCAGAGGTAGACACTGTTAGAGGTAAACACAATTGTAACATTTATGATAAAAGCTGAAGAGGCCAGAGTTTCATTAGTAAAATTAAGGAGGGATTCCCAATTGCAGAAGGTATAAGTATGGGTTCCAACAAAGAATCAGGCAGAATGCTTCAAAGGCAGAAGTGGAGGCTTTATTTATTGCTTTCAGTATACACAGTAAATAAACAATTAAATAAAAAGGTGAGCTACAATGTGCTATGGTGGGGAAAAAATGAATCAAACAATGGAAGGTAACATATGTAATAATAATTATGAATTACAGTGATCACTAGAACACCATGGGAGAGAAAGAACAAATTATGCTGTGGGAGTGACAGAAGTCAGAAGAGGGAAAGAGTTTTCTTTCCAAAGTAGTGCATAAAATACGATATAAGGAAATGTGTCAGGCAGGTGGTTCCAATCAAGAAAATCTGTAGACTTGAAGGTTAGTTCTCAAAACCAGGTGTAAGCAAGTTTTATTGCATTACTGTCTTTATTGTCAGGAAAATAATATTGAATGTTTAGTGATAAGGAAGATCAAAGATCTTATTAAGTTGCTATTACCATTAATTACTGTTACTGCTAATTCAGTGCTAATAATAAGATTCATTTAAACTAATACAGTGACTCAGCAAGCCTGGTTTAAAGCTAAAGTTGTGTGATCCTTTAAACCATTTCTTTTTAGAACTGTGAATTCTAAAAGTGCACAGAAGGTGCCACTTTTTTGAGTAAATCTTTAATTATAACATACAACACTTGTTCCAAAACACTGGGGCCACTAAGCAGAACTGACCACTATATAAATTATTTCCAAATTGTTGGAATAAGACTCAGACCAAAAACAAACATTTTGACATCAAATTACAGAAAGGTTTTTTATTATTATTATTATTATTTAATATTTCTTTAATAACATAACCAGTCAAAATGACCCTAAAATCAAACATGGAGACAATTAAATTTTAACTCAGGATGGGCACCTGTCGACTCTTTTAAAACAGAATTATGGAGAGAATAATTTACTCCAGCAGAAAATGTAAGATAAAAGTCAGTCTTCATAAATGGCAAAATCTGCAAGATTTCTAGACCTAACCTGGAAATCCTGTGTTTGTGAATCCAGAAGAAAGGACCATAAATACTGTCTGACAAACATTTAAAATAGAATAAAAGAGTTAAGAAGATCAAGAAATTGATATATCCAGAGACTAAACAATAAATAATGTATTATTTAAGTGTATAAGAAACAGGAGGTATGTGTGAAAATGTGTGGATCTTCAGGGCCCATTGGAGCTTATGGGACTGTGGGGGCATAGTGAGTCAATGTCTTTTCTGCAGCATTCATCTTAGGTCATACAATATCTTCAAGAAGAGATCATTCTTCAGTGTTAATCCTACTGTACCATTATCTGGAGATGCCTCTGTTCTATCTTAATTACAACTTAACTTACTAAAAATAAATAAAGATGGGGTCAATGAGCAGAGCCTAAATTGCTGAAAGAAGACACCTAAACTCAGAGCTCACCAGAGAAAATACATCGTCTCTGGAAAGACCAGTCAAGAAAAACTATCCTCAGTTCTTTACTAACTGACTTGGATATCAGTGGCAGCAGGAGGAAGGGGGAATGTGGGCAGCAGGATAGGGGCAGTGCAAGCCGTTACACAGGTTACCAAATGTGATGTGTTCACCTCCAAGTGTGCTAAAGTAGTTTGCAATAACATACAAGTACACAAATATATAATCAAATGCAAAATCAATGAACTTGAAGTATCATGAAGAAGTCTGGCTGAGGAGAAAAATTAAAGTGGCAATGCAAAAGAATGTGGAATTTAGGTGATATCAGCTTTCTAGTGAGGCCATTCACGTAATATCTTTCAGAAAGTGATACATAAAGAAGCCTGAATCTAGAGCACTGTTTCATATATGCAACTGAACATTAATCAGAAGACTTTAAGGACAATGAAGTAAAAATTAAATATTATATATGATTATATGATGACTTGGGGATTCACTGTAGTAAACTTACCAGTAATAAAATAATCAGAATGATCTTCAATACAGTAAGAAGTTTCCATGGTCATAGAGACCTTTAGATCTGTGCACTAGACAATTCTTGCTGTTCCAAGTGGTTCAGTGCATTTCTGTAGACCTCTTGAAAGGTATGTTGGGACATCACCGATGAACTGCCCAATCCAACATGGCACTTCAGGGTGTCTCTGAAGAAAAATCCCCTCCAGTGAATATACATTTACAACCTGGCAGTAGGGAGGAGAGAGAGATTACTTTAAGACTTATAGCAAAGGATAGGATGGCTGGTGGCAGACTTCTCTCCCCCTGTGTTCGTCAGAGAAAGGAAAACTCTAGTCCCTTGTAACTGATTTTTTTTTTTCCTAAGGGTTGCAGAAGTTAAACCTCATGTTTGTAAGTGCAGTTAATGATGGTATATATTTTGTTTTGTTTTGTTTTTCCCATGAAGAGATGCACATTAGTAAGATTCAGGTGTAAAGTTCTTTTTTTTTTTTTTTTTTTTTTTTTCTGGATTTTTAGTTTCCAATCAGTTAGGATTATTTGGAACTTTATGTATAGAAAACTACCACAAAACCTTCCTAAATGTATTTAGCTTTTCTTTGGCTAATCCCTTAGCAACTCACTTCTAACTATCCATTCAATCAGCATAGCACCTATTACCCTCGAAATTCTAGGGCTTACTACCTTAGACAAACCAAAGCTTTAGGAAGTGTTAATTAGGAGTTACGTGACTCAATTAAGCAGGAGGAGGAGAAAAAAGCTCTCAAACACCATGATGCATTGTAACATATATTTATATTTAGAACAGTTGATTCTATTAAGATTTTTTAAAGTTTTAGAATCTATATATCAAACAAGAAAAAAAAAAAAAGTTGCCTTGTGTAGACTTTTTGAAGTGTACATTATGTACAATGATACTGCAGTTCCAGCAGTTATAAAAAGGATGGTTGTATGGCTTAAGCAGGGGTGATGAACATTTCTGTTATAACTAAGACTCTCTCATCAGCAAGAAGTTGTGCTAAATCATATGGAAAACTTTACTCATGTCCAGTAATTCAAGTAGTTTTCCATGAAACATACAAACTTATTCCAAAAAACAACTGCCTGGAATATTAAGCATGCTGGAACTTCAGTCTCTAGAGATCTTGAATGTACAGTGCACGTGTATGAAAAGTACATGGGTATGAAAAATATTATTAAAAAAAAAAAAATCACCATTCATCAAGTTTTGAATTCATCATCTGCAAACAGTAACCAGAAAATCACCAGATACTTTTGAAATTATAAAATATTTTAAGTTCATCCTTTACACAATGAAGTTATGTTTCCTTCTTTAGAAGTCTGTACAATCTTAAACCAGTATATTTAGAGTTGTATAAACCAGGAACAGAAGTGCTGTCAGGAGTAAGTCTGCATTAGTATGAGAATAATAGAAATAGCCTATTCTGGCAGTTGATCTTTTTTTATTCTTCTTTATCCAAGATCTGTGATTCTAGAATTAATCTCATGACACTCTATCCCTAGTACATGCATGAACAGTTTTCCAGCAGATTAGTTTATTGACATTTATTATTGTATGCAGACAAGCTTCAAGCTCCATATTGGACTTCAAAATTAAGATAATTCTTTCTGAATATTAAGGATTTTTCCTTCCACTAGGAAGAATCTGTTAGGAAAGATGGAGATTGACTAAAGCTGTGTTTTGACAAGAAGGGATATTTTCAAAATATTATTTCAAGTCCTGAATAAAATTATTCTGAATAAAATGCATTGTCAGTTTTAGTCTGCCTCAATGAAGAACTATTGCACTTTATCTTTTACTGTCTTTATAAGTAATTCTTATTTAGACTATACTTCTAAGTGACTTTGGTTTAGAACATCACTTCAGGAGGAAAATATCCATCCGATAAATAAAAATAGATACAATGATCTATATCTGGCAGTTATTTTCTCATTGAAGTAGTCTGATCACAACAACTTCTACAGCATGCTTTAAAATATTATCTGCTATGATAAAGATGACTATCACTTCTCTGAATATACTATATACAATTTTATCCTCCAAATAAATTTCAATTTTAGAAATCAAAAATGTTAACAAACTCTGGAAAATGGAAAAATCTACATGCAAATTACTGAAGCAACTAACATTTCACCTAAAACTAAATTTATCGTTATTAATGGTTTGATAAAATGTGGTCATGACTATGGGACGGTTGTGTCTTTGTTTCATCTTTATTGCAGCTTGAAAATTGCTGTTCATCCATGGGGAATGCACAGCTGTCATGTGGGAGCACACTTTGTGGTGGACCATTTGAGATCCAGACTAAAGACACAAACAAAGCAAGAAAGGATTAAGTATTCGTCTAATGTAATCTTAAAGAAGGATTGGTAACCTCACTGTTGCTTTGCTTAAGTTAATTAAAGAATTGAAAGTCTTCATTCTGAATTTTCCTAAATTAGTTAAATGTGATAGAAAGTTCAGCAGACAATAGGGTGTAGTTGATAGCCAAGTAGTGATAAAGACTGACGGTAGATTAGTAAATACCCAGAAACCAAGGAACTGCAGAAAATTAGTAACTTTAAGGAGTTGTTCCTTCCCTGCGTTGCTACTAATGTGGTACTGCTCTTAAACATTGTAAATACAGCATAACCGCTGTCTCTGTCTTACATATTTTTATATTAATCTTTAGATCACAAAGTGCAACAGCACCAGCTAAGCATCATTACAAACAATTATTTGATTTATTACTGTTCATTAGTTATATTAAACCATTTCTTATTGCAATCAGAGACAGAAGAGTCCACTTAACGCTAAGTATATGTACAGCAATGACAAAGAGATGGTAGAAACAGTGAGATCCTTTTAAGATTGTATTTAATACATTTCTGACATATATTTCTTTGGGTTACAAAGAGCTTCAAAGAGCATAATTGTTATAATTATATCAAAACCCTTAAATGATTGACAATAATATAGGTACCTGTATTAAACAGAACTTACGTAAATGGCATTTTATATTTTAGCATTTTTGCTTCAGCCTCCTAAGTTACAAAATATGCAGATGCCTTCTTATATCTGGCCTTGAAGGTGATACAGTGTATTGATCTGACACATCTTGAGACCTAATAATCAAGTACATGTTTTTATGATTGGCTGATGTTGCCTCGTGTCTAGCTGCCTAAAGAATGTTAAGTTGACTGAGGTCATCTATAGCCTATAGATAATCTACACAACTAATAAAAATGCTAAGTAGGCTGTCAGTCTGCCTTTCAATCATATCAAACCTCCTAATCCAATTTGTAATTTTCAAGAAGAAATTAATCTAAAAAATAAAATAAAATAAATGTGTTTACTAGAATAGAGTGATGTATTGTTGGTATACATCCAGCTGGATTTTAACATTTGAGCTGCTCTTGATAAGCCATGATAATGAATATCACAGCTTGGTAAATTTTTAACAGATCTTTACGGACAGAACATTGTACTGGTGATTATTATCCAAACTAACAACTAACTAAATAAATAAGTAAACAGTGTATCTGAGCCTCAGATATGTGCAATGTATTACTCTATAACCTTAAAAATCCAGTTTGTTTTTTCTCATAAGGTACTTTCAGCTGCAGATTAATATCTAAGAATAGTATCTGGTTGAAAGTATGTATTATAAAAATAATAGTAGGATTTGGTACTGCGTACAGCCAACTCCAAATATTTTCTCTTGATGATGTGGTAAAATGCTGTTTATTTCAGTTTAGTGGCCTTAGAGATATAACCAGGTAGGAACAATGAAGTGTGAAGTATGAGCTAGATGAGCAGACAGTGAAGTAGATCAACTGCTGTCTCAACAGTCTGGCACAGAAGGTAGTGGTGACACAAGGTCTAGCTGGAGGCCAGTAATGAGTGGAGTACCCCAGGAGTCAATACTGGGCCCCATCCTATTTAATGTCTTCACTAGCGATCTGGACAATGGGGTAGAGTGCACCCTCAGTAAATCCACAGGTGACAGAAAAATTGAGGGGAACTGCTGACTCAACAGAGGGCCATGCAGCCATCCAGAGGGACCTTCATAGTCTGGAGAGGTGGACTGATGGGAACCTCCTAAAGTTCAACAAGGGAAAGTGCAAAGTCTTGCACCAGGGGAGGAATATCTGCAGGCACCGGTACATGCTGGGATCCACCCAGCTGGAAAGCAGCTCTACAGAAAAGGACCTGGGGGTGCTGGCAGACGCAAAGTTGAACATGAATCAGCAATACGACCTTGCCACTAAGAAGTCTAGCAGTGTTCTTTCCTGCATTAGGCAAGTATCACCAGTAGGTGAAGAGAGGTGATCCTACCACTCTACTCAGTATTGGTGAGGCTGTACCAGGAGTACAGCGTCCATTTCTCAGCTCTCCAGTAAAAGAGAAACATTGACATACCAGAAAGACACCAACATAGGGCCACTTAGTTGGATCAAATGATTTTAGCCCCTTTCGTATGAGGAAAAGCTGAGAGAGTTAGGACTGTTCGACCTGGAGAAAAGGAGGCATAGAGTGAGATCTTATCAATGTCTATAAATACCTAAAAGGAGTGCACAAAGAAAATTGAATCAGGCTATTTTCATTGGTGCCCAGGACAAGAGGCAATGGGCACAAACTGAAACACAAAAAGTTCCGGCCGAACTGAAGGAAGCACTTCTTTACTGTGTGGGTGACTGAGCACTGAAACAGGTTTCCCAGAGAGGTTGTGGAGTCTCCCTCTTTGGAGATCTTCTAAAGCTGTCTGGACATGGTCCTTGGCCTGCTCTGGCTGTCCTTGCCTGAGCAGGAGTTTGGACAAGATGGCCTCCAGAGATCCATTCCAACCTCAACCATTCTGTGATTCTGTGATGACTGTGAAATACTCTGTTTCAGTACCATGGTAGAACCCTAATTTTATCTGTGGATCTAAGACTAACGTTTCTTAGACTAGAAGGTGTTAACAAAGAAGATGTGGTTAGAAAGTTCATGTGGGTGGAGAAAGCATTACTCTTTCTTTCGAAGATGTACATCTAAAGAAAATATGATGTTAACATAGGCTATGAAATTTCATGTTCATCATTAGTCGGATAATTTCCTAAATTCATTTATATTTGGTTTAAAGCCACATTGCAACATAATGGGGGTTTGTTGATATTTTAAATCAGTCTTGTTCAGTTTGGCAAATACAGATTTTATAAACCTGCCTGTAGAAAGTTACCATGCATTTCTGATGAAGGCCCTTTAAATCTGATAGACTTAGGTGGATGTGCCCCTTTTCAAATTCACTATTTGCCATCATATGTGCCTCCTGTTAAATTTTCCTTCAATTTCCTTTTAAAGATCAGATTCTTTAAATAATGTAAACTCATATTTAGCTTAGAGCATTTAATATTGATTCTGAAATTTTTAATTAAATAATCTAATATTTAAAAAGTCAAACACATTAATACATGAGAAACCTATTATTTACCCTTGGCTTTCAATAATACAGCTATATATTACAAAAACAAAATATGTAGTTAAAGACTTTAAAGCCTAAAATTTGTCTAGGTTTCTGGTGACCTGTTGGTGCGACTGAGGAATTTATGGTATTTTCCTTCAAGCCTACACATATCATTTTCCTTCCCATGAAAGCCGGACAGAAGGGGAAAGGCTTCAGTGTTGTGTTTCCATATCTCTTCCTAATATATGATGGAACACAGATCATCCAGACTCAGAACTAGGAGGTGTTCCTACACCCCAGCCACCCTCTACCACTAAAGAATCGCTAAAAAGACATCAGGTATTATTTTGCTTAGTTGAAGAATGACAAAAATTAAGTTATATGTCCTGTTCTAGAAGAAGAATTCACAATACTGAGCAAGGTACCCAAACTCCCTGTAAGTGAATGGGAAGAGCTTCCTACGTCATAATAGAATGTCAGGTATATGACAAAGGATGCCAAATGAGACAGTAGGAAAAAATTAAATCAACAGTAAAAAAATGTCATTCTTCTACTTTGCCGTCTCATTTCTAAGTCTTTCTTCAAACACAAAACCCCTAAATAAGTGAATTTCTGGACTGATTTAGAGTAAATTTTTAGACAAGGTGGGTACAATTTATTTACCCAAGTATGTCTAGTGCTATTTAAGGCTTTAAGGTACCCTGCTTCTAACCTCCCCACATAATAAAATAGATCTGTAATTTTTTTACTGTATTTTTCAATCCCATATGAGGATCACAGATACTCTAATGCTCCTTTTCTTAGTTATTCTTTTCTGGATCTTTTAGAAGTGCTGTGTCCAGGTTGTTACAGACAACTGAAGGGGAAAATTCTGCTTTCAGGTAAACTCCGATGACATTTTCAGACATTTTGCCATATCAATGGTAAAAATTCCCATGTTTTCTTTAAAAAATATATTAAAAATAAATAAACAAATAATCTTCTCTCTCCCTTTCTCTCTCAAATTAACTTGATTAGGGGTTTGGTTGCTTTCAGAATTGGCAACTTAAAAAATTCTCAAAATATAAAACAAAATAAATTCAAATCAATAAGTACATCAAGAAAATACCATAAAGGGACAAAATTAACCTCCATTCTCAGTGACTGACATTTTATCACAGGTAGATTTCTACATTATACTTCTTTACAAATTCTAATTACTGAAATCTACTTATATAACCCATAAAAGTGATTTTTCTTAATTTCTTTTGGATATTATAGGATCCATGGTTTATGTCAGGCCTTCCAACTTAAGGAATCATAGTTGCTATGACCACTTTATGTGTAACCGAACTATTGCACAAATAAACCAACAACTAAGGATCATTCTCAAACAACTATTTTCTAGGTGAGATAGTTTAATGTGCAATAAAAAAATCTAAGCTGCAACTTAGAAAAAAGGAAAAATTATGTTAAAAATTACTTTGGAATATCTTGGTCACAGTTGGCTAAAGTCTGCCTATAACCTACAGTGCAGAATAAAAACAATAATAATAATAATAATAATAATAATAATAATAATAATAATAATAATCTAACTTCCCTTCTTCCAAATTTGGTCAAATAGAAACTTATTCACCCTTTCTGTAGTAGAGTCATGGCAGTCCAGAGGAGGGCTATGAAAATGGTGAAGGGACTAGAGGGGAAGACATGTGAGGAGTGGCTGAGGTGACTTGGCCTGTTCAGCCTGGAAAAGAGGAGGCTGAGGGGAGACCTCATCGCAGTCTACAGCTTCCTCACGACGGGGAGTGGAGGGGCAGGTGCCAATCTATTCTCTTTAGTGACCAGTGATAGGACCTGCAGGAATGGTGTCAAGCTGCAACAGGGGAGGTTCAGGCTGGATAGCAGGAATAGGTTCTTCACTGAGAGGGTTGTAATGCACCGGAACAGGGCAGCCAGTCAAAATGTTAAAATACATTCTGAAAGAGAAAGAGAAAACTTTTTTTTAACTATGTCAAAGGAAGACTAGATGGGAAGAATGAAGAATTTCACTCTGGGTAAGGCCTGATGTTGCAGTCAACTCCCAGAAGGCCAATCCCAATCTGATTTTCACTAATTTCAGTTAATTTTATCTAGTTATCAGTAATTAAAAAATAAAAAATGTGCCGCTTTTTTTCTCTTCGTATTCATCTAATAGACAGAATTTCAACCCAAGTCTTTAGTTTTGTGTAATTCATTTCTTCCTGACTGTGCCAACAATATTTTTTGGCATCTGACATTTTAATAGTAATATTGCCAGTGATCAAGCACTATACAGAATAAAAGTACTGGCACTATATTTTGTAATTTTCACAGAAACATTTGATTTGATTGACTCGAGAATGCTGATTAGAGGAGATAAGACTATGATGCTCTTGAGGATAAGTCACTTAACTCAGATTCACGACTGTTTAAGAAGACCACACAGATTTTTTGTACAGAGCAAGGAATCTGGCTTGGCTGAAAAGAACTGTGATGTCCGCCAAGATGAAGTCTTCAGACCATGTTTATTGAATTTATTTCTCAATGATTTATTCTTGATTGCGTTAAATCTATTTTACAACTATATAGATGATGCAATGTTACAACATGGTTCTAATTCATTGGCCATGGTAGGGAAGAATTTAGATAATTTATGGAGGAGACTTTAAAGATAAAATTTTTTTCTAATGAACAAGAATACTGCTATCTATTAATTTCCAAACTGACCCCAAACACTTACGCAGTCCTTACTCAGGAAAAAAAAAAAAAAAAAAAGGAGAAAGAGAAGAGAAGAGAAGAGAAGAGAAGAGAAGAGAAGAGAAGAGAAGAGAAGAGAAGAGAAGAGAAGAGAAGAGAAGAGAAGAGAAGAGAAGAGAAGAGAAGAGAGAGAAGAGAAGAGAAGAGAAGAGAAGAGAAGAGAAGAGAAGAGAAGAGAAGAGAGAGGAAGGGAGGGGAAGGGAGGGGACGGGAGGGGAGAGGAGGGGAGGGGAGGGGAGGGGAGGGGAAAGGGAGAGGGAAAGGGAAAGGGAAAGGTGAGAAGGGAAAGGGAAAGGGAGAGGAAAGGAAAGGGAAAGGGAGTGGAAGGAGGGAGAGAGAGAGAGAGGGAGAGGGAGGGGAGGGGGGAGGGGAGAGGGGAAGGGGAGGGGGAGGGGGGAGGAGCAGGGGGGAGGGTGGGGGGAGGGGGGGGAGGGGTGAGGGGGAGGGGAGGGGGGAAGGGGGAGAGGGAGGGGGAGGGAAGGGAAGGGAGGGACAGGGGAGGGGAAGGGAAGGGGAAGGGAAGGGTCAGGGGAAGGGGAAGTGAAAGGGAAGGGAAAGGGAAGGGAAGGGCAAGGAAAAGAAAAGAAAAGAAAAGAAAAGAAAAGAAAAGAAAAGAAAAGAAAAGAAAAGAAAAGAAAAGAAAAGAAAAGAAAAGAAAAGAAAAGAAAAGAAAGGAAAAGAAAAAAGAAAAGAAAAAAGAAAAGAAAAGAAAAGAAAAGAAAAAAGAAAAGAAAAGAAAAGAAAAGAAAAGAAAAGAAAAGAAAAAAGAAAAGAAAAGAAAAAAGAAAAGAAAAAAGAAAAGAAAAGAAAAGAAAAGAAAAAAGAAAAGAAAAGAAAAGAAAAGAAAAGAAAAGAAAAGAAAAGAAAAGAAAAGAAAAGAAAAGAAAAGAAAAGAAAAGAAAAGAAAAGAAAAGAAAAGAAACAAATGAAAACCCTCCACTGAAATATATATCTAAGTCATGACTTGAGAGTTGGATGGACACAGTCTAGTTACTCTTGAGCAATTTTCTATTGAAATGCTTTTAATTAGAAGCAGGTATCATTTTAAGAGGTAGGAACTCTGCTGAATATATTGTATTTAAACAATAGTAGAAGGGAGAAAAAAAAATCTGCAATGTGTTGTCAGATTAGAGGTTTAAATTTAGAAATAAGAAAACTGGTCTCTTATATCAATAAAAAGCTATGTAGATTTGTTTTATATTAATGCTATGGATAGATAAAATCCAATTTGCCTTTAGGCAAATTTGAAGATTTGTAGCTTGACAGGGTATAAGAGCACATCACCGCAGCTTTTATATGAATGTGAACTTCCTCCTGAGTCTGGAACTATGCAAATGTATTTTATGTTTGGAGAGGCCCCTGGTTATATGAAAAAAAAAAAGTTTGTTTGTTTTGTTTTGTTTTGTTTTTATTTTAATTTAATATTCCTAGCCTTGAAGGGAGAAATCATCATAGACTCATTTACCCTACAGTAGTGTGACAATATGGGAGGGTGCATTAAATGTCTTAGCAGTAAGCATTTTGAACAGACATCCAAAGGTAATAAGAACTGAAATATATTTTGGCAAATTCAGGTTCAAGTTAATTTAATATTTAAAATTATTCAGAACGTATAATTGAGAATAAATTTTGTAATGAAGTGGTAGGAATGGTTTGATTTCATACATCCTTCTGCTTAGAAGCATCACAGACATTTGGATATGGGTAGGGCAAGTTTCTTGCTGTGAAAGTCATTTGAGATGCAATATGAAGCATTGTACATTAATGAGGTTTTATTATCTCCTGTTCTGATATTTTCGTTCATGAAAATATAAAGGTATTTATAAAATGCTTTAGAGCAGATGGTTTAGACATTCATTTCTTATTGGCATCCTCTGTTATATATACAATTTTAAGTTTGTATATTTTAATATAGACATTTTTAAAAAAATCTGAGTTTTCACACAGAGTGTATAGATCATATATGAGAGTATACAGTACAAGACATTTCTTCCTCAAGGCAGAAATACTTAGATGCCTCTCTTGTCTCTTGCCTTTATATTTTGATTTGGGGTTTGAGGGATTTTTATATTTTTGGCCCATGGAGAGATCCTACAGGATAAACATCTATACCATGAAAACCATGTTATGCTCAGATTCACTTTTTAAAAAGTAAACAGAATATCCTAAGTCATGAATGTGTGCATTGCTGACATCTAAGATCTGTGTAAGTACTTCAAATGTTAGAATATGCTAATACTAAAAAGAAAGCAATATACATATATTTTGAAAAATGTTGAAATTCTGGGTGTTCATCCCATTTAATAGTAAGTACACAGTCATCCCATCATATTGCAGCTTCAGTAAGAAGAAACAAAAGTTTTAAGTCTGGACATCAGAGACAGACTTCGATATCTGTCATCAAGTAATGTAATAAGTGTTAAAAATATGTTTACATGGATCCATAAAACCAAGAAATGCATACATTGTTAAGTCTATTGGCACCAAGGCACAGCTCAGTGGGACTCTCATAGAACATCAGGGTCAATCTGGTATTGTTTCTTTGCCTTCTGTTCTGTGCCTTTGCCTCACCTTTACCTGTATTGTGTTCCTTCTCCTGCTGTAACTGTCCTCACAAAATCCAGAGAATTTGGATTCCCTTTGGTGTGATAGCTTATTGAGGTTAAGGAGTTGTTTTAATTGGAGAAGAATTTTTGTGACACTATAAGCTAAAATAGCTGAATCCTGTTTAGTGAGGGTATTGCCATCATTACTGTTTGCATTTATCTATTCTGTACTCACACACCTGTAAACAAGTTCCTTGTGTAACAAATGGAGAAAACAATTGGTGTATGCTGGTTTCAAAGTCAGGAGTCATTCTTGAGCGAAGAGTGAGTTCTTGAAGTCTTGATGCTGACTGGTGCACAAGGAAAATCATGGTGGTGAAGAGGGTTCCTGTATTCCTGTATATCATTATTTTAACATAGAATAGAGGGAAACAGAAGACTTAACTGTGGAGCCAGCTATCCGTGATGGCCTCTGGAGCAGAGGCAGAGGTAGCCCCCATTGTCTTATGCTTGGCAGTTCAGGTCTCTTAGCAAAGCTCCAAACGTGCCAACTGAACATGACAAGGGGCAGTTGGAGCTGAGTTATTCCTCTTTAATTATCAGCTGTACTAGAGATTCTGAGAAATACAGCTTGGCAAAACTGCTCTTCTTAACAGTTACATTTTCTGATCTGCAGATCTTTTCAAAGACTTAATGACACTGTAAAGTTTCTAATTTGAAAACTGCAGCAGCAATTATGTTTTCAATTTTGCTTTGATAGTATCGCTTTCTGTGATATCTTGTCTTTCTGAAATGTGATGAAAAAGGAATCAGCCATGTGTTTGCTACATTCTAAAACTTTCTTTTTATCTAAGAATGATGTGGTTTCTTTAATTTCATTAAATGCTTGTCGACATTCTTGTTAGCTTTTCCAGTTACCTTAAAGATCTTCTGAAAGGATCAGCCCTTGAGAGGTAATGGAGATAATGGTACAGAGTGTGTTTAGCCGTTCCATGCTTTGGAAACAATCATTACTGAAGGTAAGCAAGAACAGAAAAAAGTCCATCTTAAACTGTGGATGACTTCTTACCCTCTCACCTCACCTAAATTTCCATGACAAATCCATCTTGCACATGTTGAATTTTTGTCTAGTGTCAGTTAAATTTTTGCATATGTAGGAGATCAAGCAGTTTGAAGCTGTGAGTTTTTCAGACTATTTCAACCCAAATGAAGGATTTTAAAAAACAATCAGAGATGAACATGCCATTAACAGGTTAGTTACAGATCTGTTTCAACACCTCTCAGGAAGACTAATTCTTCTGTTCAGTTTATACCTTAATTTATGTTTTCTGCAATGAATCACTGGGATAACCCTAACATTTGCATTCCATGACTTTTGAATGTTTAAAATAGAAACCTTCATGTTGAATTGACAAATGGTTTGTATTAATATAAAATTAGATTTAGGAAAATCATTTAATCTATAAATGACATCTGGTATTTACAGCTTTAGAGTCTGATGAAGATAGATGCACTAGCTTACATGTTTATAATATTTTGTAAATTTGCAAATGCATATTTAAATTGATTGTATCCCTCTCCCATCCTTCAAATGTCACTGGTCCTCTAAGGACCTAGTCTAAAGCTTGCTTTCATTAATGGAAAGACTTACAGGCTGAATGTGTAGCCTAAAATTAAACATAGCCTAGCCCTGTTCCTGAGTCCTTTCTACAGTTAAAATGGTGTGTTCCGCAGCAGGGTTTTGTGGTTTTGGCTGGTACCAGCTAGCCTTCGTCTGGTTAATTCCTGGGTATAGTTTAGGAGTAAGTGCAAGGCAGACAAAATCTCCAGAAGACCTTTGAGTATCCTATTTTATAGGGTGAAAGAGTTTAGTTGTATGGTTGGGAGCCATCCTTAGTCAATAGGTCTTGGTGTCTCCTCCTCCTTAGTAGCCACAACAAAGTCCAAACCAGGAAATTTTGGGGAACTGGGACTTCATATATTACAGCCTTGTACTGCATAGATTTCCTCACTTACGGCTGTGTTTTGATAGTAACATTCAGGAACTTTTTGAGAATTTCTTGTTTTGGTCAGAAAAACAAAATTCTTCATGGGAATGTCTTTTGCAGTGCCAGGAATTCCTAGTTGCAAAGCAAGGAATTCCAAGCAAGCAAAATCTGCAGAGCCAGAAAGAGTGAGTGTTAGGGAAAGGAAGAATGTATTTTATCTTGCCTATAATGCTGTTGCACTATACAGTTCCCTAGTGCTTTTTTAAGGTTTATGGATAGTCTTGGCCTCTGAAATCATAATGTCTCCAGACACTGTGGCTTCTCAGTTCCTTTGCCAAGACAAAATAAGTCATAAGAATATAAATATTAAGACTCCAAATATTCAGGGAACTTCCTCAGGTTGGTCAATTTAATTAATTAATTAATTTATTTATTTATTTATTTATTTATTATTATTATTATTTATCTATCCCAATTGAAGACACTAAAGGAAAACAAGTTTTCTAACTGGAACAAAATATATTTTTTAGCAGCCATAGAAAAATATGAAAAAAAATTAAACCATGTGAGTGAATAATCTCTATAAGGCATATAGGAAATGCTGTAGGATTTATTTTTTCCTCTAGTTTGTGTCTTTATTCAGTGGTTCTGTTTGAGTTTGGTTTTTCATCTTGTTTTTCTCCACGTTTTATTTAAAATACTTTTCTCTTTTTTTCTAATCTCAATTTGTTCTTTTGGGTGTTGAAGCTGGTTATGGTTCTGTTGAATTTTCATTCACACAGCTTTGAAATTAGTTGGAAATGGACTAGAAAATCATCTGATGCTGACTAATACCTGGTTGTTTATTTATACACATAAAGTGGATATCATGTACAGATGTTTATATCTGAACACTGTGTGACATGGTCTTTTGGGCTCACTTTCCTGCTATCTCTGACCTTGCCTGTACAAATCATGCTTCACATCTGTTGTGAATATAGGAAAAATTAAGTTCCTTGGGTAGGATAATATCAGTTTCATGCAGCATAGATGAGAATGTAGTTGTCTCATTTAAATAATACCTCATAATGAAGCAAGAGGAAAATAAAGCTGTGTCTGTAAGCTATTAACCAGAGATCACCTTATGCACAATATACAGAAACTGTAATGCAATGTATTTGGAATACTTCTGCCATAGTTAAGAGATTTTAAGTTCTCTACATAATTCTGTAAAAATGCCTGAAGCAGAAGAGATATAAAATGTTTGCATATCACTGTTGACAAAAAGGAATCTTGAAAATGAAAAATAAGTTTTCAAAGATCAAAAAGGACACCTGAAATCATCTTTGTAACAATCAATTAATGATATCTAAAAGAATATTCACAAAACAAAGCAGTATAGAATGGAAATAAAATAGAGTTAATACACCCAAAATTGTAAAATTGTTTTAAGTGCCTTTCTCATTACATCTGAATGTGATTTTCCAGATAGAGGCATTGTAATATGACCCTGTGTGCTGTTCTGTGTGTACAATAAAGCAAGCAAAAATTAATCTCTTCCCCTGATGACCTCTAGAAATGAAAACCCATTATAGTAATAATATTTGTACTTAGGTCTTGATGTTTTTGTGCAGAATCTGAATGCCATGAAATGATTGTATACAGTGGCTGATGAGGACACGTGTACAGATAATTACATAAATAATCCTCTTTATGTAGGTGCAAGGTGACTTTTTAGATCTGGTGTGGAAACTAGTCAAAGCCTAATAAAACTTGTAATCATTTTCTTTACTGCTAAGGCCTGAATCTTATTATGTTGAAAGGTTTATTAGGAATGTTTCCCTTTTTAAAATGGAATGTATGTAACTAGATCTTGTGCACAATTTTCCTGTTTGTAAAACTTGAATTAAGCATTGAAATTTCTGCCTAAGTTACTGGTTTTGGTGGTTGCCAAGGTATATATGGTATCAAATACTATACTACGTCTTTGTTACCAGTCTGCGGTTTGGTTAGCAAGCCCCACTTAAAGGGTAAAAGATCTTCTAAAAAACAACATTATTTAGCTTGGAACAGGAATCAATACTGCATATGATATGGTAATGAAACTCAGACTTTGTAACATATTGACGGACACTGAGAAAGTGTGTGTGGTGAGAAGAGTGGGTGTATTTGTGTGCATGTTGGAGGGACCACAATAGTATTAATAGCCTATAAAGGAGGTTTCTGACATTTGGTAAACACATGAGTGTGACATGGAGCACAATAGGAGCTACAGTTCAGAAACAACAGTACATACATTAGTTACTCCGGAACTCTATTAAATAAATGTGAGCTTTCTTTTGTTAGCATTTGCATTTTCACAGGATGTAGTAGCAAAGTATTAGCTTTGTGGAGACTAATTGTAGAAGGCTAAAAAGACATTCCCATACTGTTGTACTCTTTTACCTTGTTCTTAATACTTGTTTATCTTTCTGATGCGGGCACATGTCCAAGACGGTTCAGTTTTGCACAAACAGCCTGGCTGTCTATTTGTGTAAGTGGTAATAAATTCCCATTGATCAGAGCTTGGTGAAAATGCGAACACACTCCATGCTCCCAGCAGACTCCCACTCACCATAAAAGCCCACTGGAATGTTTCAGAATGGTTGACATTACTGCGTGTTACTTCCCAGTGTCAGTACCAGATGGCCTATTGATTTTGATCCCTTTATTTAAATAAAAGAAATGATTTAGTATTTAAAATAATAATTTTTTTAAAAAAAGCAAAAAAGGCCACCTGGTATATAAAACAAACAAACAAACAAACAAACAAACCATTCTCTCTCTTATTAGAGTGTCCATCATCTTCAGAAAGCCCTGAATTATTGCACATTGCGATTATTTATTTTAAAAAAATTATAAACTTTCAATGTATTGGTCATAAAGGCTTATATTTGTAGCTTTCTGCTAAGGAATAAAACTTTAATTTATTAATTGCATTCAATTTTAAATTAAGATTAAGGAGATTTCTTTTAAGCAAAATCTTTATAGGTGTTTTGAAGAGGCTGACCTAAGAAGGATACAGATACATGTGAGACTTATCAGTCTTTCATAACTGTACTTCTCAGTGTCTGTAAAGCAGCACTAGCAGAGGAGGTGTGGAGAGGTCTCCTTCTGATGGTGATTTCCATACAAGTGCCAGCAGACTGCTAAAAATGAGGGAGAGAGAAATCATGAAAGCAAAAACATGAAATGCGAGGCAATATGTGCTAGCTTCTGTAGACACGATACACTATAATTAGTAAATACTTAAATCAGATGCTTAAATCCCTACTATAAGGAAATAGAAGTCAAGACTCATCAGTGTGAAGTAAAGACTACCAATGAAGAGGGCATGGTTGGGGTTTGTGTGCATATGTGCACGCACGTGTGTGTGTTTTTCTCAAGAGGCTGGAACTCAGCCACATATCACAGCATTCCATATGTCAGGGAGGATCTTTCTTCTCTACAGCAGTAGCCTATTATATAAAAGTATTTTCAGTATTTTCATACAGACTATGTCCCACCCCTTCGTTTGGGTGCCAGTTTCCTACTTTGGACGCTTCAGGACCTTTCCTGATGTTTCTTCTGCCCACTTAGAAGCTTCACATGCACCACCTGATTCCTCTTCTGGCAGGGCAGTGGGTGATGAACCCTAGAGAGGGGATACAGCTCCTTTGGTGGGCTGGGAAGATGTTGTACTACTTGTCCTTGGGCATTGTCCTTCTGGAGTTCTACCACCCTGAGGATCCCTTTTGAAATTCTAGTACTATTCTATAAAAATAATTCAGCTTTCTCTTCTACATAAAAATGTTTGATTGGTTGGTTGATTGGTTGGTTTTGTTGTTTGTTTTTTTTTGTTGTTTGTTTGTTTGTTCTGGTTTGGTTTTGTTTTTTTTTCAAGAATGGCATCTCATGCACAACCTTCTAAATGAACACTTGTATTCAAACAACTTGGCGATTATGCAAAACAATTCTGCCTGTTACAGTACACATTCAGTGCAGAAAATTGCTCTGTTAGTTGGACTGCTTTTCCCGTCACAATGAAACATACATCTGCTTACAGCTAAAAGTCCAAGGGCCTGATTTACTAAAAATTAGTGATCCATCAGATTGATGGACAATCTGCACTCTTGGTGCCTTGAAATTTCTTGCATCAGTCACCAGATCATGATTTACTAATAGGGTTTCAGGGCTTGCAAAATAGCACAACTCTAACCACATATTAATATTTAATCTGGCATTTTAAGTGCACCTAACAAAAGACCCCAGAGCTGCTGACAGGACCCTAAATTGTGAATTTCTTAGAAAGGAATTGAGTATTTCCATAGCCGTTTCATGTGGAAATCTGAAATAAAAAGAAATACATGAGTTAAGTCTTGATCATGCACTTACAAGCTTCTGGCTATATTTTCTTGAAAAAATGTTTGTAGGTAGACGGTTCTTTTGTTTGCTTTTGTTGTTGTTGTTTATTTGTTTGTTTCATAGTCTAGATTCATTAACATAAACCAAATCTTCCTTTCCAGTGCCCATAGCTCATGCTGGCAGAGAAATTTTAAAATTCACTTCTATATTTTGTGCAATTAAACAGTCTATTCTTTAAAACTTCATCCACTTGACAAGTCTAGAAAGATGGCAAATGAGGGTAAAAACAACATATAAATCACAAAGACCTCATTATTACCATGAAATTTAGTAATTGAATCTGTACAGACTTAGTAAATTGGGTCCTCTGTGTTTTGTATAGCATTTTTAAGTAACCAAGATAGGCAAGAAGCTGAATTACTTATTGATAGTGTTTCTACAGTTTCATGGCTTAAACAGAACAATAGAGTAAGTTAATAAGCAAATTCTCCTGCTCCTGTCAGATGAATATTCTAATTTTACAAAATGTATGTAGTGCATGTCTAGAAAAGGGTTTATTTGTTTCTTCCATTTTCATCTGTCATAATTTATGAAAGATGTTCCCAACACCACCTGTAATAATAGAATGTTTATTAGTGTGCAAATGAGGGTTATAAATGATGTTGCTTATCTATGTAACAAAACACAAAAGACAACTTATTAGCAAAGACAAATTGCTCAGCAAGTTTCAATGAGCTGCTATGTTTGTCATGAGGAAAAAAAAAAAAAGAAAAAAAAAACTTTTATTTGCACAGATCAATGCTTTTATAATCCATTTAAAATAATATACTTGCCACTAGGTGGCTATTTCTGATCAGATCATTTTACCATTTTAATTACATTTTTAATATCCTGGCTGCATAAACAAAGATAAATTACAAGCCTTGCACAATCTGGCTGCTAGCTCAGGCACAATCTGTAATAATATCAGCTTTTGTTTGTGCCTCCTCTAATTAGATTCTGAAATCTCAGCTTTATCAATCAATAATTTTAATTTCAAAGTTGCCTTTTGATCTCACATTTCATGTTTGTTTGCAGAAAATGATCAGTAGGACAAAGCTGATAATTTATGCAGAAACAATCTCTCAGCAGAGTTACAAGCGCATTCCTAGCCATCAACACCACCCGGCAGACTAAGCTTGACACAGGTCTAATTAGCATGCAGATACGTGTCGCCTCATCGGCAATTCAAATTGCTTTTTTATAATGTACCTCAAATTGTGCTACTCAAACATTGTATTTGATTTCCAAAGCCCCCTGGGCATCCCATAATGTCTCCCTTCATCCTGGGTACGAAGCATTTATTGAACAGTCTGCTTCGACTCGGGCTATCTTTTCGAAAGCACTCGAACATCATAACCGTGGGACTAGCTTTTCCTCCTGCTCCGACAGCAACTTGTTCCTCTGCAGAGCACCGTGTGCCACATCCCTGGGCTTAGCGATGATATGTTACCTTGCGGGCTCCCGCTCCCACGGTGGCTGCTCTGTCGAGGGCTTCGCTCCTGTGCCACTCATGTAAAAAGGGGGAGGATGTCTACAGAGCGCACATTAATATGCGGCACATAACCACGTCTCTGAATGCCAGCCTTCCATTCTTCATTAAACAAAATGGCTGGATTGCGGGGATTGTTTTCCCATCCACACACGCGCGCGCGCGCACACAGACTAGGCACACCAGCACAGACCCACACACCCCCACACACACTCAGCTTTATCCCTTGCTCTCCCACATGCATACGCACATGCTTTTCCTCTTACACACAAGCATACATGCACACGCACACACACGTCCTTCCTGGCTGCTGTAGCGCATCGCTGTCGGCGGGGCGAGTTATGCGCTAAAAGTTGTCTGCGGCATGCGTGACACGCGAGGAGATTCCTGCCAACGTCAGGGCCCTTTTTTGCCATGCAGCAACAAGTGGCAGAATCAATGGTGTACAGTTATTCAGCAGTGTAATTCATTTCACTGGCTTTGGCTTGTAGCCAGATCCGCCATCTGTCTCTTGCTCTCCCTCTCTCTCTCTCGCTTGAATTTGTCCTACATTTCGTAATGTTACGTGCTTGCCATCTTTATTCTATGTCAGAGGTGCAGCACAAGTCTCACCCCCATTCCAGCGTGGAGTTCTCCGAGTTCGGTGGCACTTTGGATATTCCACTTCAGTGCCATGGCAAGAAAAGGATAAGCAGAAAGGAGGAGAGGGGTAGCTGCAAAGAGAATGGTGCTCTTGTATCCAAAAGTTGGAGCATCAGCTTTTTATTTAAAGCGTTGATATGGATCTGTCTCACATGGGAACTTTTCCTGCTTCATTAGAGTATCTTCGTTTGCTTTATTGGATGCCGGCACTGAACACTACTGCACAGCTTCATGGAATGCCTGCTGTTGGATGCTTGCAGATCCCTGCCACCAAGCAACCTCCTGCATTGGAAATCGGGTGACTACTCCAGGATCTTATGCGTGCTTGCTGTTTGAAGCTGCAGAAAAGTGAATAATCAATTAAGTATTGATTTCTTGTAAGATTTGGTAAATTTCAAAGGCAAGACAAAGAGGATGGCTTAAGGAAAGCACTGCAGGGACTTGGTGTAAATTAGACAACTAACAGCAGTGCAGAATAAAATAACACCTCAACTGAATATTTCCTTGGAAGAATTAGCACTAGCTATTGGAAGACGATGGTGGATTTAATCAAGACGGCAGGCACGCTTGAGTTTTAACCGTGAACCTGAAAGAGGAGCTAATTATAACCACCTATTTATATGGAGCTAATTTGACTGAATGGATGCAAATGTGCTTTATTTATGGATGAAGAAGCAAGCCTTACAGCATTGACTTTGGGATCATCGCATATGCTAAGCTTTACAGCTTCTCTAAAAGTCAAGCCTACAGTACATTTTATTTACTGAGAAGGTATTTATATGTAAGCATAAGCTAGCTATACGAAAGATTCGTCAGAACAATGTATTGTAGCATTGAGGATCTAATTATAATTTTGCAGCATTTTGTGTTTTCTCTAATTTGGTGCTTTTCAACCCTTGCTTGTGATGGGCTATAAATGGGACAATAAATGTATGCTTTAAACTATTGTGATTTTCATTGTGTAGTTTATTAATCGTACTGTAGTTTTCTTAACGTGTTTCTGAATTATTCAGCAGTAATTTATAATGAAAGAAGCAGAACTGGTGGGGTGGTTTTGAATTCATTTATAATCTTCTTACAGATCTAAATGTTCAGGTTCTACCAGCAGATGAGCTCTATAATTACTAAAGAATGTTGAAATTTTTCAGATAAATGGGGCACTGACTTTACAATAGGCACAATATTGTATAATCAGTAAAAAGAGGATTGTTATGTTTTGACTCTGTGAAGACTGGTCTTGGTCAGTTAACTCCTTCTCTGCTGATAATGGTAAGCAAATGTACCTTATATGAGAAAATGGGGGGAGAATGTAATGTATTGGTTTAATGTTTTGTTAGTCTGAGACCTTAGCATATATTTTAAAAATTTATTTCCATTTCTTTTACTTTTCTTTTCCCAATTTGCTTCTTTGTTTTTTGTCGCTTTTTTTTCCTCCTGTCTTACAATCTACATTCCCTGAGCAACCACAGGAACCAAGTTACATTAAGCTTCAACACAAAGACGATGTAAGAATAATGAATCCTCATTTGCATCGACATTTGTATTCAGATTTGCCAGGCTATAAACTTGGCAGATCAAGCGGAATATTAAGTAGAGGCTTCCATGGTAAATTGTGACTCTTGCAATTGCTGAATCGTTCTTCCTATTTGTGCATGTGTGCGTGTGTGTGTGTGCGTGTGTGTGTGTGTATGTGCATATCTGTAGTGGCAGGTAAAGTCTCATGACTACTTGATTTCTGAGAAGCACATTGGCCTTCTTTCTCTTGCTGTATATTATGCCATTTTGAAGTAAAATGAAACAGGAATACACCAGCAGTAAGCATTTTGGCTGAAGACATAATGAAATGTAACTAAAATATTAACTCCTGTGTCTAAAGAACATGAGAATGAATTCTTTATGCAAGCAGATAAGCACTACTGTTAGAGCAAATAGATCATCTGCTTCAACTGGAGTTTTGGTTTCATTACGAGTCCAACATGCAATCTAGGAAATAGCACTAAGCCTACCTGCTGCCTGCCATGAAGTCCTATTTTATTTGTGATTATGTTAATGTCTGTATGCATGTTTCATTTTAAAACATTGAGCCTTGTGCTCTCCACTTTGGTTGGTTGGACTGTCTCCAGAGCTAGAGTAGTATCTGGACATTGAATGTTGAACATTGAATCTTTTCCTTCACTGACATTGGTTGAATAAGAGGTGATCCTAGTTGTACATTTCCCTAAAGATTCTTCTCTCCTCTCCTGGATGAACCATTTTCAGAATGAGTAATAGCAAAACTGAAAGATTTACCTTTGCATTCTCCTTTTTAACTTTGTGCTATTGAAAATAATTTATACTTGAACTTTGGAAACTCCCTCTTATCCATAACATGTTTTATATTATTTCAGAAGCAGAGAAAAGTGCTCAGTCTACAGGTGCTAAAAATGTTCCAAGAATCATGTTTGCTACCCATAGATTTTAAAGTAATTGTCTCAGGAGTCCAGTCAAAGTTTTCTGGAGAGAACTTGAGTGTGACACTGAATTAGGAGATACAGGAAATGATCAGGTATGCAGGAAATGCTTCCAGTGCCTCCTTTTTTACATAACCCCTCTTTACCACACATGGAAACATAAGACCCACTTATCAGATGGAATTCCAGTACAGTCTATAGCACGTGTTTTCATAATTACTGATAATTGATGCCTATGCTAAAGAGCAACTACAGTAGAGGAAAAACCCTGTTTGTTTGTTTGTTTGTTTTTGTTTTGGGCAGTTCTTCATAAATAAATTGAGGGGCTGAATGTAAAAACAATCTACGGCAGGTCATTTAGCTTAATCCATTGAAAAACAAGTGCAAAGTAATAGCTAAACCTGTTGTAAATATTATCATACTATATAATTATCAGCTATAATTTCAGCTGGAAAAGTCATTTCAGCTTTGTTTTCTGTAAAAATACACAAGACTTTAACACAGTTTGGATTTGTTTTGCATTTGTTTTTACACAGTAATAGGATAATAGATCATGCAAGGAATGGTCAGCTGAAATCTAGAGTTCACAAACTTTGGAAAATGATGTGCTGCTCAGTAGAAAGGCAGCCATGTATCAGTATTTGTTGGCTTTTCTTGAGAAGCTTTAGAACATGATTCCTTTACTCCAGGGGAAAAACATGGAATAAGATGTCTCCTTCCTTCGAAAGAATGTTCTGGACTACATTTCCAGAATGATGCTTAATGTAGAAAGGAAAGTTAGAACATTCATGATATATTACTATACTTCATTCATATCACCTTGAAGAACTAATATCAAAGTTTTTTGTTTGGTTTAGTATTTGTACCTGCCATGAATTCCTTTAGAAATTTACCCCAGAACAGCTAACAAAGTGGTTCTTTTCTGAGAAGGGAGAAATAAAACAATATCTCATTGACTTTCTGAAAAGAAAATCTAGTGAAAAAGAAGCCTTGAAATTTAAATTACTGATCCATAGAGAATAACAGATTAATAAACTCTGAAGTTTTTTCTGAACATATATTTACAACAGTTATTTAGCAAAGTGCATTCTTTAAATATATATATATAACCTATTGTTTTTTCCTATATGAAATTCTCCTTGATACCTATAACCACAGAAAGACTATGAATGTGATGAAGAAAGGAGAGATGAATGAAAAATGTTTTAAGCTCTAAATACATTCATCATATTCACTGATGAAAAGACAAAAACACCTGGCAAAAAAATGGAGGTGCAAAGATAAGGTTTTGTAGGAGCAATTCCAACCTGTTCTATGGCGTTCCGTTTGTACTGAGATGTTGAATAAAATACTGGAGTTCTATTTGTAATGAAAGTGTTCTGTGGGATGGGTATTCACCATCGCTGGACAGGGTGCAGCACAGTTAGTCTGGGCACGGTATACAGCTGCTTTAGAAGCGTGGAGCTCAAGGCCTGTTACAGCATTTCAGTCTAGTTCATTGTGTTGCTAAAAAAAAAAAAAAAATAAATTCCAACAGTGCAGAGCTCTCTATATGTACTAAAACTCAGACATGCTAGTCCATAGAATTTAAGGGGAAGATATCATTTTTAATAATTATTTTTCTGACCAAAGATTATTTGGTGTAACTTACTGTTGTGATGAGTATCACTCGAGGGTTGTGTTACATGTTGAAACCTTAGTTGGCTTTCTGTCACTGGTATGGTCATCATACTGAGTTGAAGGAATGTAGCATCCTAGTTTTTCCTGTTTCCTGTTTTTCTCATTACTTTGTGCATCTAATGGCAGTTTGGATTTAGAAAACTTAACCGTTTCTGTTATATAGACAGTAAACCATTTCCCCTTCATGTTTTTGTTTTGTAGACATAAAGGAGACAGAAGAGATTTTTGAAAGAAGTAAATGGGCAGATATGGAATGCAGGGAGAAGAGATTTAGTCTGCAGAGTGTTTTTTCCACTGTCTTTTTATAATTGTTAATTTTTAAATCTCTTCTTTACAATGTGAAACTTGTGTTTCTCCTGCTCTGTGTCTTTTTCTGTGGTCTGTCTTTTGAGGCACTGTATCAGTAATCTCCAATTGCACATGCTGCAGTTTTATCCAACTAATTGAAAACTTTTCTGGGAATGTGTAATACACTGTAATGTGTTATTTGCCATACTTTGGCCAACCAAGCAAAAAGTTCATCTTCCCTCAACAAAATAAATATGCTTTCAATACCAAGAGCTGCTACATGACAAAGCTTTTAATTTAATTGCTAGGAATGAGTTAGAAGGTGGTTACAGCACTATTTTCATTTTCAAGGAGTCCTTTGATTCCTAAAGACAAATTTATACTGACTATAAATATCATTAGATAATGAATAAACTAGATATGCACAAAGTTCCCTCAGACCTGTGATATCTTTCTGTGGTTTGTTGCTTATTGCATCTTTATGCTTCAATCCTGTAATTTGTGTTTTTTATAGCATCTAGGGTAATAAGACTCCAATTCTGATCAGTGTTATAACATAAATAATAATAATAGAAGTGCATTGTTTTAGACAATAGACATGATTTCCAGCATGGTTATTTATTTGCATAATCAACACTGTCTCTTTTAGTTTATTGCTTTTGGTAAAATCCTGTGGTCATTAATTTTGCTTTGAATTTCATTGGGAATTTTGCTTAATGAGAACAGATTTTGATGCAAGGTCAGCTCTCTGAAAGCCATGCCATCCCATGTTTCATTATTGTCACAGTGAATCACAGAGAGAGCAACATGGAACTCACTTTACTCTGCATTAAACTTGGCCATCTCTGGCGCTAAATTCAACACTGGGGTAACAAAACTCAGCAACTGAACTCAGGGAAAGATTGAAGAAAGGATAATTTAATTTCTGAATTTTAGTTTAGTATAGTACAGAAGTAAGAGTTTCAGAGTGAAGTTTCAGAATGAATACTGGATGCAGACAAAACATGTGCAAGGAGATGGGAAATGGGAAATAATATTTTTACTGTTAACCCAATGTCCATAGTTAAAAGATAGAAAAAGTAGCAGGACACAAATTCCAGTCATTGCAACTTGCGATGTATAACTACCATTTTCTCCTGGATCCATAATTTATGTTGGGACCTGCAATGAATCACGCCACACAGAAGTGGTCCTAGGCTGCAGAAGATAAATCTAATGACATGTCAGCTATTACTAGTTTAGGGCTGCCTGCTTCTGCTCTCAGAAATATAAGTGGGAGATTTTCTGTGGACTGCACTGGAAACTGTATTTGGCCTTATTCAGAAAACACCTAAGTTACTTGCGCTATACTATGCCATGCCATCAACACTGAACAGGAGGTGGCATTTTATATAGCTGAAATATTCTGAAATATACTTATGGCGCCATATTCAGTGTAATGTTCACTCATCCTACTCAAAGCATTTTCATGTTAATACTTAACGTAGTAATTTATCACAGTAGTTAAGAGACGTGCTTGATTTTTCTTTTCAGTAAAACTAAGTTTTTGCATAATGATTTTTCTATAAAACAAATGACATTTTCTCAAAAGCAGTTTTGACTTTTCAAAGCATTGTAGCCCTCCTTATCAAGTATAAATAAAATGATGCAAAAGAGAGCTTTAAAAAGGGACCAGCTGTGAAATTTGTTCTCATCTTACATTTCTTAAATTTAGGTTAACTTTTCTTGGGCTGACAAGTGCATTTGTATCCCAACCAACCAGAAAATTTCCCCCTGAGGTTCCCTGCAGCCCAAATGACCCTGGTGAATCTGGGAACCTGTAAAAACCTGTGGATGAACTGACATCCCATGGGTATCTGTCAGAATATTCTTGACAATAAGCAATCCCAAAATTTAAAAAAGTAGAGAGGTATTCTATGGGGAAAATGTTGGTCAGAAACTGAACTATGAGGGGAAAAGAGAAAAGTGAAGAATGCATGTGTGATGGCATTTTATGAGAGGTACTGTCAATACTACCAAAAAGGAACTTATCCTACAGATCCATTTAGACACAATAAGTAGAAGGTGACATCACTCTTCCAGAAAATTGTTAGCAAAACACAATATATAAAGTTTTATTGTACAGGAAGATATTACACTGTTTAAGCAGTGGAGTTATCTTACGAAATAAAAAGTCAAAGTGGTTTCTAGAGTCAAATACTGAACTTTTTATTCTTTGTTTTCACAACTTTTAAATATTTTCTAGTTATTTTGTATTACACTTCCAGCAATATTGTGTATGATCGCTAAGCTCCTGCCATCGAATTGCTTTATATTTCTTACACAAACTATTTGAAGAGTGCTTCTTCTCATATTTGATGACAGTATCTGGATGACCTGCTGAAAGTGTTGCAGCAGGGTCAAAGTTAAAAACAGAAGGAAGTTGCAACTGTCTTGATAATTTTCACTGAGATCGAGTTAGGGGAGAAAGTTGCCTTGTTTTCAATAAAAATGGAAGCCTGTGAAAAAAGTAATAATAATAAAAAAAATCCTAGCATTCTTTGGGAGTTTCTAAAAAGTCATTCACTAGTTTTGTCTCAGTTATGGTTTCCAGTCTTTTTCTCAGCCTTTTTTTTTTTTTTTTTCAATTGAATCAAGGTTCTGATGTTCATTACTGCTTCTATTTGCTTTCCAATTTATACTTTAATCTAAAGGTATTTCTACATTGAGACACTTCTGGATATTTACTCTTGTAAAGCTTAGAACATCATAAGTATATTGAGGTGCTTTGACTTCAGCACCAGACAGGTTTTGCTCAAAATACTTCATTATTTTTTAAAGAATAAATTAGCATGATATGTATCATTAAAAATGGAACACAAGGACAGTGATTCTTAAGCTTTGCTTTCACTGGCATTTCTCATTAAAATAAATAAATAAATAAATAAATAAATAAACATTTTTTTAAGCTAAATCCAAGGCTGTGGGGCAGGCCAGAAATTTGGGATTTTTTCAGATTAGGGATGCCTATTTCAGAAGGACATGATTGACAGCACTCTGTCCCAGCTGTGAAAATAGCAATGTTTCCAATCTTTATTTTACCTTATGAAAATATTAACTTAAATCAATGGTACATTTTGGATGGAGAGTTTTATTTAAAAAGAAAATATCGTTCCTGCTGAGATTATCTAATGCAAAAAAAAATCCTACCTGTTTTTAGTGTTCACTTTACAGTATGTATGTATTCATGCATAACTATATTGAAAATTTTTATTACCCAGGCTGTCAATATGACAGGAAATACAATGCAGTGAAACATAGTTGAGAGAGTTCTTGCTTCTGCCCTTGAAAGGCCAATACTGGACAGAGCTGACTTGAACAGTGTTACAGCCAATACAAAAAAGGAAGAGTTTCTTACATTCAAAAGAAAAATACTATCTTTTTTATCATCAAATCATTTAGAAAAGAAACCACAGGTTGGAATCCTGAAAGCTTACATGAGACAGAAAGGTCAAAAACCAATTTCTGACTTGTTGAAGACATCCTCCTGATTCTTCAAGTGTGATTTATTTTTTTCCAGTGATAGTCTTGGTCAGTCAGGAAGCTTATTAGACAGTCAGACTGCTGAATTTAACTTTTCTAAAACATTTGACTGTGTTGGCTTCTTATTTGCACCTCTATTCAGTTTAAGGCGTCATTTGTAAAGCTGTATTTGGTTCCTATTTGGTGATCTCTCTCTATACTTGTCATTACATTTGTCATCCAGAGCAAGACTGTTTACTGTGATAGCCCCTCAGCTCTATAACTCATAACTTCCAAACATGCCTAACTCTGTAGATGTTCAAAACATGGTGGAGAACCCTGCGTAACATTCAAATTTTTTTCCAGAATGTGTTGGCTAATGGAAAAAGTGCACAATAACTACCTCAGTTGGGGATCTTCTTTAAAATGTGTGACTGTGTACTGTGTACTTAATAATATACTCTGTAGAACTGCTTATAATTGCTAAGTTAAGGAAATATTTCTAAATAATTCAGATCTTTGTTCATAAAACAGATCTTTGTTCATAAAAATTACGTAGCTGGAGAGTGAAGAAAGAAAAAGTGAACACCCTCAGTTACAGTCCTGATCCTTCAGTTTACAAAAAAATTGAGAAAATTAATATACATATATATTTGTATATTTAGTCAATTGTCAAACAAGTAAAATCTCCTGGGAATTTTTTTCCTGTATCTTAACAATTTTAGCAACTAGGTTTCTCTCTGTTACCTATATAGGAATCTGGTAGCCTACCACAGTAATCAGGGCTAGAGTAGTGTTCAGTGCTGAACAAGGCTCAGTCCTGAAAGACAGCGTGCATATTAGAAACAACCCTCTTTTTATCTGGACTTGACTGAATCATCAAATTATTTTCCTTACTTGAATCTTACTTTTCTGTCATCCATTTTCATCTTAAACCAGAAATATCCCATTCACAAAGGGGTATCTGACTACAGCTCCTACATTCAATTTTCTTTATATGAAATATTCGGAAATCTGACCTGATTTATAATCCCTACCTCACTAAAAGTAGCCCTTGACAATAAAGCTTTTTGTATTCTTATTCTGGTCTTACTAGAAATAAGTTTATAAGAGTCATTATGTCGTCACTTCCTTAGAAATGTTCTACATATTGTACAGAAGTTGCTGTAGTGTTGATTGCAAATGACCTCTTGAAATTTGGAGAGGGGAAAAAAACAAACAAACAAACAAAACAAAACAAAACAAAAACTTATACACAGCCCACTCTTCCCAAAGGAAAAAAAGAAAATAAAAGAAAAGGAAAAAAAATAAAATAAAGGAAAAGAAAACCCAAACCTACCAGATTACAACTGAAGGATTGCAAATTATTGTGTGAAATACTAACCTTTCATCACATTCAACAGATCATATTATGTGACAGTATGAATCTTCTAATCAAGCTGCTAAAAACCCTCAGGCCATTGCTTGACAATACAATAAATCTTGCTTCAGAGCTCCTGCTATAGAACTGGAAATGCCACAGCTACATGAGCACTCATCTGGCATAAGATCACTCTGACGTTTGTACCACTGATTTTGTGCTGAATCAATTGTCGTTCTTCCTCCAACAACTGACATAAAACCCCTATAAGAGCAGAAAGCAGATATAAATGCTGTATTGTGCATTCTGGCCAGTTCAGCCATAAGGCAATGGTATATCCATGTTTGAACAAAATCAGATTAGTATCTAACGCAAAAATCTAATATAAATGTCGGTGAAATTGCAGCCACAGAAAACATCATTTCCTCTGTGAGAGTGTTGGTTTCCAAATTATCTGAAATTTCTGGGACCTCTGCAAAGTCATATACCAAAGACTCGTTATGTTAAGGAGTTTGTTCTACGTATAATTGTAGGCACCTGGCGCATTTTACTATAAATGTCAGTCCACATAAGACTCAGTACTAGTAATATGATGAAAATTATGTAGTGTATCCTGTTGTTGTCCTGTGCTACATTGTGTGTGAAAGTGTGGGCGTTAATTTTTTGGATATTTTTTCAGTTGCTCCTAAATGTCGACCAGAAAATTGGAAGGGGTGACATCCTCCTACAGTATGTTCTCACTAGTTTTACTGCCAAAGTTTTCATGATAATCATCAAAATTTATACCAACAGTTGTCTCTGACTGTGCTTAATAATAAAACAAGATGGAAAGAACATTTTCAAGAACAAATTGTTCATTTTTATGCAAACTACTTGTGTTGAATTTGTTGAAAACTTCTTGCATTTGCCTTACGCCCACACCAGAGCTGTTCCAAAATATTCCAGATTCAGCATACTTAATTCTTGTTGTTCCTGGCACAGCTTGCAGAAGAAAGGGATTCTGAGGAGATTTCAAAGCTACTTGTTCACAGAATAACAGTTGTCTAAAGCCTAACTGAACTGTGTCAGTTCAGTTAGCATCTGGTATAATAATATTTGATACTGCTATATTTTAACTACAAATCTACTTTTTTTCTAGATTGAAAAAGAATTAATAGATAACCTAACATTTATTAGTACTCCAAATAATAAGCTTAGTTTTTACTTTGTTGGGTGCCATAATGTGTTCTAACTAAAGAAATGCAACTATTTTATATTTGGAACTCAGAAAGATAATTTTTCAAAGTTTAAAGCAACTGTCAGCATAAATGACTGTAAAAAGACTTTCAAAGTGAGAAGTATTAATCAAAACTGGAGGATATATAAAGGCAAATTAAATGCATGTTCATAAAGTTATAATTTTGGAAAGATCTGAGGTAAAAGGATGTTAAAAGGTGAAATGGGAGCTGCAATAAAATATGATTGAAATATATAGAAAAAATAAGTATGTTAGAACAGTTTTGTGAGATTCTCAGGAGAAAATCTTGTTATGCCTACTTTTGCTTTTGTTGATTATGATGGTATAAGAAAGAAGGAGTCCAAGTGATTAAGGCATTATTGTAATACTTTACGTAACTTGGATCATTTCCTGACACATTACAGCTTTAGGACGAAATGTAGCTGTAAATACCTGTTTTCCTGCCACAGTCAGTGGCATCATAGTTCCTAATAACAGAGGTTTGAAGGAGCTGTAATTTTTCAAAACCTCTTCTCTAGGTATGTCAGATTTATTTACTTGGAAGAGCGAACTAAAAGGTCTGTTATTTCTTCTATTCTTTGCATTCATTTTATATTTAGGATTTCAGTGTGCCTGTGTGTCTCCATATGTGACACTTTTTCTATCCTCAAGTGCTACATGACTGGTGCTTGAATATACTTGACCTTACCTAGGTGAGCTGAAAGTCTATCAGTTGGACTTTTGCAGACTCCCAGACAACAGCTACGGTGGTATTCTTCCTGAGTGTGCATTGGATAAAAAGTTTTTCTTCCCCTTGCTGCATGTAAGGTGATGAGGAATCCCAGCCTTTTTGGAGAGTGCAGGCCCCCTCCTGGTCTGATTATTCTCACTATCACCCACATAAGAGCTGGAAATAGCGTGGTTGAAATCACCCTGGATCACAGACCCTTGGAATCTGAGGCTGCCAGACCATCAGACCACTGATCGTTTCCACTGAAAAGCCAAAACAAGGGCCAGTATTTTCCAGCTTTTCTGTTATCAATTGACACAGAGTTCCTCACTTTAGAGGCAAGTGTAATGCCATTTTAGAAAAATGGCTATCGGATAATTCTGCAGGAGTACAGTTTTAACTATAAATTTGAAGTAGTTTAACAAATCTAATAAATAATATGACCAATGTCTTAATCTTGACATTTTGTAACTGATGCTAACTATAACTGCATTTTTTGTGCACTGGTAGATAAAATTGAAGTTCAGTTTTGCTTCAGTTTGACTCCTTAAAGAAAATGTGTGAGTGCATGTGCATGTGTATTTGTCTTTGTTTATACATATATCAGAATAGATTTCCAAGGTGGTAATGTGAAATTCAGCTCAGAAATTGGCTGAATACCCAATCATATGTCTCATATTGAAAGAGAATTACTTGGTTGAGTTTGTCTCAAAGTGATTTTGGCAGCTTTTTGTTTGTATTTTCTGCCAGTAACAGACATCAAAATAAGCACAAAGGTTTTTTTTTGTTTTTGTTTTTTCCCCTAAAACTACCAAATTAAAACATTTGTTGTCAGTTTATTCCAGTTCACTGCTCTTTCATAGAATCATAAAGCAACCAACTATGTGAACAAGAAAAAAAAGTCTGAGAAATATTTGTATTGGACTCTTTTCAATCAGAACTTCATAGACAAGTTGAGTTGGAAGAGACCTTAAGAGGTCATCTAATCTATCCCCCGATCTGTAAGGGATCAATTATACAGTGTTGGTGACAGGCATTTTTCTAAAATGTTCTTAAAACATAGCCATTTCAGAAGCTTCCTTAAACTTACCGAGCAACCTGTTCCAGTACTATTCCTTTAATCAGAAAAAATTTCCATAATATTTGGATTAAATCTTTTTTCTGTTGCAAATACCTTGACTACTTCTTTTCTTACCACCAGGGAATATAAAGAACAATTGATCACTCATAACAACCTTTTGTTTATTTGACTACTTTTATCAAAACTCTTCTATCTCAACTGTTTTATTCTGTTGATTACCTCAGCAGCTATAGTTATATATATCATTGGTCTCACTTGTATATGGTTTGACCCTGTCATCTTTAATAAATATGGATCTTTGCCAGCCCTTCTGACACCCCATTATGTGCATGTATATGAGGATATATATTTTTATATACAGAGATTAAAGCTTCTAAGTGAACAATATGTAATAAGTGCAAATATTCAGGTATTTCACAATTTCATAAATTATGAAGAATACAAAATATATATCTATATAGCTGATAACTTTAGCTTTCCACTTGCTGTATATATATGAGTGTAGAGTCTGTGCAAAAATTGTACAAAATTAACTAAAATAAGTATATTATAAAATCAAATAAACTAAGAATACATTAATTTATTTCATGTCCACAAAAAGTTCCTGTGCCTTTGGGATAGTCACATCCTTCCTATTGACCAGTATATAAAAGTGTGTGTTAGCTTAAAGCTAATTATTTCACAGTGAAACATCGTTTTAATGTGTAAGACATAAAAATATACAAAGACACCAAAAGAAAAAATAAAATATGGTGCTTATGAGCTTCTAAAACAGTAACATAGAAATGCCATTAAAAAGATGTGCTTCAATTTAGCTCAGAATTTTTAACGAATGAACTTTGGGCAGGTTCTTTTTTATTTTTTTTCCCTGAAAAATTCACCCAACCATCATCAAAATGAGTTGTAATGAAAAGAACTGCAATAACAACAACAACAACAAAAAGTGCTTTGAAATACCTTAAGTTCTGAAACTTTTGATCCAACATGTGTTGTCCATGGGCCTTCTTAAGGAGGTTTCCAAAAGGGGAAATACATCCTTCTAGTTCCAAATACAAAAAACTGGAAAAAAGGTCAGAAGAGGAGCAAGTGCCCTCATAAAAACTGGAACAACTGGAACATTTAAGTCATTTTCCCACAACTTGATATATTTTCAGTTTACTACTCATTTTCTGGCTTCTAGTTTTTATATTCTTTGGTATTTCATAGCAATTTATCTTTCATGTCACATGTTAAAAATAGGATTCCATGTCTTAACAAATAGAAAAGGTGTAAGATTTCATCTTTGGTACTACTTCATACTCATCGTCTATGTAGGATTAATACATTTAGAGTTCTTTGCAAAATACATTTTTAGTTCTTTGCATGTACTTGTTTAAAGAAACTTTTCCTGCCTTTTCCTTTCCCTATATGCCTCCTCTGCTCACAAACCTAGAAGAAAGTATAGCTTTGATTAACCTTTATCTATAATGTTGTAAGACTTATACTCTCTAGAAGATATGTTTAGATTCAGATTTATAATATTTTGATCCAATGATCCAATCAATATTATAAAATAATATTTTCACAATAAATCATTTATTTTTCTTATGTTTAACACTGTGGCTTGAATTTTCAAATGCAGTTCTACCTGACATATATCTGTAAAGAATGAAAAGAATGTTCATAGTTAAAAATGATTGTCCAGTTAAAAACCTTACTCACTCGTCATTTGATCCTATCATTTGGAACCTTCTTAAAATCTGACAGAGATGAAAAAGAACTCAGAGAAGGGCAAGCCTTAAGCATCATTTGAATGCCTGGGGATCTAACATATTGTTCTACCAACACATTGGATTAATGAAAAAAATGAATAAATTACTATTTATTGATTTTTTTCACTATTAATAAATTGATGGGAGAGTCCATGATGAGACCGTGCCATTATAATAGCATTATAAATGAAACCTGTCCATGAGTTGTTATGATGGATGCATCCACATTTTCATTTTGGTTCACTTTTTTTCTGGACTACGTAACTACTAAAACTGTCTTCACTGTGAAGATGCTTGAGCCACATTTTGTGCCCATTTCTATATGTACATAGTATGTCATAGAATCATAGAATCATAGAATATCCCGAGTTGGAAGGGACCCATAAGGATCATCTAGTCCAACTCTTGGCACCACACAGGTCTGCCCAAAAGTTTAGACCATGTGACTAAGTGCACAGTCCAATCACTTTTTAAATTCAGACAGGCTTGGTGCAGTGACTACTTCACTGGGGAACCTGTTTCAACGTGCGACCACCCTCTCGGTGAAGAACCTCTTCCTGATGTCCAGCCTAAACTTCCCCCGCCTCAGCTCAACACCATTCCCGCGGGTCCTATCACTGGTGTTTACAGAGAATAGGTCACCTGCCTCTCCACTCCCCCTCGCAAGGAAGTTGTAGACCGCGATCAGGTCCCCCCTCAGCCTCCTCTCCTCCAGGCTGAACAGGCCCAGTGACCTCAGCCACTCCTCATATGTCTTCCTCTCTAGGCCCTTCACCATCTTCGTCGCCCTCCTCTGGACACTCTCCAACAGTTTAATGTCCTTTTTGTACTGTGGTGCCCAGAACTGCACACAGTACTCAAGGTGAGGCCGCACCAGCGCAGAGTAGAGCGGGACAATCACTTCCCTCGACCGACTAGCGATGCCGTGCTTGATGCATCCCAGGATACGGTTGGCCCTCCTGGCTGCCAGGGCACACTGCTGGCTCATATTCAACTTGCTGTCAACCACAACCCCCAAATCCCTCTCTGCGGGGCTGCTCTGCGGTGTCTCGTCGCCCAGCCTGTACGTGTAGCCGGGGTTGCCCTGTCCCAGGTGCAGGACCCAGCACTTGCCTTTGCTAAACTTCATGTGGTTGGTGATCGCATGAAGTAAATACATAGTATGTACTATGTATATACGGTACATACATACATAGTACATACATAATACGTACATAGTACATAGTACATACAAGTACATACATAGTATATCCTTTATTGAAGACAAAGGACCATATTCAGCATCTTTATTTAAACGCAACGTTTTAAAAGAAAATATTTCACCCTGGAGGGAATTCTGTGTTGAGTACTATACAGTCTGAATGACTCAATCACAGTCCATGCTGGGGCCCTGGGGTGTAGTTTAGGTTGCCCACTTCAAAACCTAGCTACACTTTAGGCAGGAGACCAGTGACTATCTTCCTGATCAAGTCTCTTCTGAGCATGCAGTACATTCAAAGTGAGTGTGATGGTTAAGGTCTCTGGGCTAAAATGGCACTTAAACTTACACAGCTTGGATAGCCTCCTGATAACATGTTATATTAATTGATGGACAAAGATAAACTTCACTGGAAGAGACCTGTCCACAGCCAGTTTTTTTGTTTGTTTGAAAGTTTTGTTTTTTGAAGAATATTAATAGCAACAACAACAACAGATTGACTGAATATACGTTTAAAATTTTTAAAGCTGGTAACACATTTTAGAGGTTATTTGATTGACATGATAGAATGATGAGGAGTTATTTTGGAAGCCATATTTGTGAACTAGAGGGGAACATGTCCATTTCTATGTGTTGGCTGAAAGACTCTTTGAAGGATCTGAAGCAAGTATAGTTATATGCATATTATTCTCATTTCCAGCTGCCAGGGAGCTTCAATGGTCATGTTCTTAAGCTTTATACATGACTACTAAGATTGAACAAATCCTAATGAATGATCTTATATACAACTAGGTAAAACGTGGCCCTTACTTACTAGAGACTACTCATTTTAAAAGCAAGAGTTTAAATGAGCTCAAAAATAAATAATCTAATCTATCTCATGTTACAAAACTAAAATCCATTATTTGAGGGACCTAAAATATTTTGGTTTCGTGCTATGTATAGTGTTCTGAAATATTTATAATACCTAGACAAACACAAAAAAGGGTGCATTTAGAACAGCACATCAGTCTTTCCTCAGAAGTGCTTCATTTTTTCTAAGTCACACCCTGAACATAATTGTAACATAGCATTTGAAGTTAATTATACTGTATCTAGGAAACACCCTGGATTTTATTGCAAGGCTGAATATGCCAACAGTTTAGGCTCTTCCACTGCCAGCAGTTAGTGTCACGGTAGGAAAGTCCGGGTTCTGGAAAACAGGATAAAACAAGAATTTTTATAGGCATATTGAAAATATACATATATTCATGAGTCAGTGGAATGAGTCACAAAAGCTGTGTTTCCACTTGACAGGAAGCAACTTTAACCCATATTACTTAGTCTTAGATAGATCAGTATTTTTATTATTATTATTTATTATTATTATTATTATTGTAAATAGTTTTATAACACCCTTTTCCTACTTCTGTATTGCCTACCCTGTGAATCATGATCATGGCATTCTCAGAGTTCCTTTTGATCTGAAAAACTCATATATAAGACAGCAAAGTGCTTCAGCTCAACGAAAAATAATTTCCTTCAGGAAGAGAAATAAAACAGTGTAAAACAGACCTGTTAAAGAACAAGCATAACACTGAAAGGAATGTTTGTTACCTAGAAAATGATGTCTGGTGCTTGCCTTTTCTAACCGCTGCATAAGATATTCAGCCAAGTGATGTTTTTCAAGGAAATGGAGAATTAAGTGACTATAAGTTTAATATGCTCTGAAAATGTACGACTAGTACTTTTTTTTTCCCTGAAAACTCTGGTACACTACTTAGTTTGACCTTCTAGCAGGAAAAATTCTTACAGATCTGATTCTTGTCTTACCCTATGTGTTCTCACTCATACCTTTTGCAGTGTGCTAGGCTGATAGATAAAGAATTTGATCCAGAAACATGGATCCAGAAACATAATCAGTATTTATAGGTATCACAAAAGCAGAAAGAAGTTTTGTGTACATTAGTAAATTAGTATCCTGCATAGAATAAACAAATAAATAAATAAATGAAAAGGAAATTCATTTACAATTGTATGAAATTCATCACACTTACTAGTCTTCTTGGGTTGACTTCCCTCACTTTTTTGCATGTACACCCAAAGTGTGCACAATAATCCTTGCTGGAATTTGCTTAGCATAGATTTGGTGCAAACCAACAACAGGAATTTTATGACTGGTGTATAAGCAATTGTTGCAGTGAAAAGTCCTGATTTTTCAGAAATAAATGGTGCATAAAAGCACATAAAATCTCATTTAATAAGTCTGAACCTGTTCAAGAACATGGCCCAGCTCAACCAATGGAACTAGTTTTTTATTCAGCAGAGACCTCTTAAATTCATTGCCTCATTGCACAGTAAATCTATTCTTTTAGCAGGTTTTTCTTTTAGCAGGTAGTCATTAAGGGGGGACAGGTGTCTTCATGATATATACCTTTGCAGTGAAATGTATGTTTCTACAAAATTTCAGTTATCTTAAAAATTCATCATATATTATTTTAAAAAGTTATGTTAACAAGGTTTATGCTTTCCTTGGATAACATGATTATATATTTTAACTCTATAGATGGTGAGAGGAGCATACCGATATTAGCAAGGGTATTACTAAGTGTCTTTCTTTTCACATCTTCTCCTGCTTGTAATTCTCACCTTTTACTCCTACATTAACAGGTATAAGCATTTCAACTTTGTGTAGATAAATGAGAACACGATGAAGTTATAATTCAGAAATTTAGGATAACCAGCAAATAGAACACTTAAAATGTACAATCATTACACTGTTGGTCATCAAATTTAGAGGGATTTCATAGACTAAATGTGCAAAGGGACATAAGAGCATTTGGGGTTAAAAAAATACAAAGAGACGCAATGTTTACTAGATTAATTTTTAACTTTTGAGCCTTACAGTGATGACATTCATTGCTGCAAAGAAATAGAAAACAAGACAGCTGATTCTTTCATCAATATATGCCATAGAAGCCTAGTTTTTAATTAAATTCCCTACAGCTTAGTTCTCATAGAAACAAAATAATTGAAATTTTAGATGATTCTGAAATGTAAACCTTATTTCTGATCTGGACATTAAAATGCTATTATAAATAACCATTCTATTCTTAAATGAATTTTCAAAAATCTCCATTATTTAAAAAATAATAAATGTACTAATGGAGTTTGATAAAATTACTGTAACTGAACACTGCTATAAGCTCCAAATCCTAGGAACACTGCATAAATTACTGATGAATTAGCTGTTCTGAAATTAAGGAATATTACAGTCAGTAATGGTATGACATTTTTTTTTTTATGACCATAGCTTAGGTTATAATGTGACAGAAAAAAAATGTAATGTTTCCAAAATGACAGTTTTTAGATTTGTGTTGCCTGAGGTAGTTCAGCTGAACAATAAACTATAATTTGATTGATGGAAAATTGAAGTGGTTCATCTAACTTGCCAGGCTGTCTTACCCAAGACTTTGGTTTTGCATGTATGATGATGTATCACAGTTTTAGATATAATGTTGTTTGTATTATACATGAGATTTTTTTGCACATAAAAATGAAGACTTCATTACCCAGTAAAGACCAAAATATGCTATGGATTAGCAAGGAGTCAGATTTGTTTGAGGATGGATTTGTACATCAAAATGTGTTCTGTTTGTGAAGCCAAATGATAAATAACATATAGGACCAGAGCATCTTTATTTTTATGAGCAAATCAGCCATATCATCAGTTATGAAATTATTAACTTAAAGGAAGGATGACATCTGCACCCAAGAGAAACCATCAGAGAGTGGTAGCTTTTCCTTTATCCAGAATTAATCCTTTGAAATAACAGGCTGGTCAGCAGAAATATTTTAGAAAGAGCAATAACATTTTTATAGATGTATTAATATATACTTAAAGAGAAAAAAGATGTGTGGGAAAATAAAAAAGATGCAATTAAATACATAGTGGTAACATTTATATAGGGTTTGGTGGTTTTTTTTGTTTTGTTTTGTTTTGTTTAATTACTGATTCAGTGCCTGTGCAGCAACAGCTTTAGAAGAATTACTCTCTCTCTTTCTCTCTCTCTCTCTCTCTAAATATATATTTTTATCATCTGTATGGACAATTTTGAATTGCTCAAGCCATTCAGTCAACATCCATTTTTTCCCTTAAATATTTTGTATCAAGCAGGATTTTGGTCCTCTGCTCTTCTGTCAACAAACTACTAACAGCATCCATCTCCAGACGGATAAAAATAAGGCATGGCACCTCGTTTCAGCTACTAGAGGAAAAAAGATTTGAGGAAAGGATTATATAGCCTGGAGTATGATTATAATGTCTTGGTTTGATTCCTTTTTTTCCCTTCATTTTCATTGAAAAGGAAAGGCCAGCTGTTGAGCCATTTTGAACAAGCATCTTTCTCTGTCTTTCCCTTTCTCCATAAGTACACGAAATAGCTAATATTGGCTTTCCAAGTGAAACTGTAACACTTGAATTTCAAGAAACAGGAATATTATGTTCTTCTTTTTATTACCCTGCCAAACACTAAACAAGGCTATGATCAAACAAAACTGTGGTAATCCAGTCTTATGGGAGATTTAATTGGCATACTACACTCTTTTTGTTTTCTACAAAATATCCTGAATTACAGGCATTCAAGAGTCGGGGCTTAATCAGCAGATAGAGCTTCTTATTATTACAGAGAAATGAAGGAGAATTGTATTTGAGACTATCCTTGAAGTAACAGAAGATCCGTCTGTAATGAGATTTCCAAAATTACTGTTGGGAATTCTCTGCAGTGGAAGTGCTTTCTTCTTGGGTCATTACATTGCCATAAGTCTTAATTTTCCAGGCATTTTACTCCTTCTCCCTCTGTGTCATGCTTTTTATCAGGGTTCAAACTTGAAAATACTGCTGCCTCCTCAAAACTTCATGTTAAAACTGAAGGATGTTTTCAAGGAGATGAATAGAAAAATTGCATCTACAGAACAATTGGTATTTCTCTCTTAGGAAAACAAAACAAAACAAAGTGAACAAATAAATAAACAAAACATGAGAAAGATATAAAGAATTTATTTATTTATTTATTTATTTATTTATTAGAATAAACCAAAGACTAAAGGGGATGCAAGGAGCTGCAAGATGAAAACTGCCTTTATTTAAGATATAAGGAGAGAAATCTAATTATGGCAAGAAAGTAGCTAGGATCGGATCAGACAAGAAACACAGGTCAGGAGAAGATATTCTGTCTTCTATTCAAGGTCAGAGACAGCATATAACCCCTCTTATAGAGCTATTGACCTCTATTTGGTAACTTTAAGGTAATTTTTTGTGCTAGTCTGCTTAGGAAGCCATTGGGATCTTCCTGCTTGGTAGAACAGTAAGTTAGCGATGTCCTTCCAGTTTCCTGATAAAAATAGTAACTGAAAACTTCTTTCCAGGTCCTTAACTGGGAATAATCAATATAATGTTTCATCTGAAATACCTCTTCTCTCATCTTGGTATTACTAATGGTTTATTGATATACATATCTATTCTGGGAAATCATCTGAGGAAAACAACTGAAGAAGAATTGTTGGGGGGAGTATTAGTTGATTACAGTGGGATCACTGCTGTGATGAAAAGGCAAATTTACAAAGTAAGGGGTCAGGCCCACCAACAGAGAGCTATTCATAACAGCATGGGTGGTAATGGCTACAGTTCCTGCTACCTTCATTCAAGGACTTTAAAAAATATACTAGAGAAAACAAAAGCAGAGAAAAAAAAAAAAAAAAAAAGAGAGAGAGAGAGAGAGAGAGAGAGAATGATCTGCTTTTCCTGAGAACATCAGAAAGGGGTAAGAGAGAGTTAAACTAAAAGACAATATTGGCTCAAAAAACAGTAGTGTGAAATTGTTTCTGTGTATCTGTAAGTTGGGAAAAAAGAAGAAAAAAAGAAAAGAAAAAAAAAAAAGAGATTCTGAAGTGGTTGGCCATAGAGAAAGTTGGAAGCTTTTAGTTGGAACAATGGGGTATAAAACAGACTGATGAGTTAAGACTGAGTTCAAGCATGTTATATCTTCTGGCAAACTTAATCCCAAACTGACTTTAAAACATTATTTTATTTGCAATCATATTTTTTTCCCCATTATTAATATGCCCTTTGATTTTTATTTATTTATTTATTTTTTCTGGTGGTGGTTATGTATGCAGTAGCCCTCTTTTTGCAAGGCCTCTTCTCTTTATCTGTGACACAGATTGCTGTTAGGTTTAACACTTTTGACTTGGAAAGGCTTCAAGCCTCAAATTCCTGAGCTTACGTTAACTATATTCAAGCTTTTAGAATCACAGAATCATAGAATATCCCAAGTTGGAAGGGACCCATAAGGATCATTGAGTCCAACTCCTGGCTCCACACAGGTCTACCCAAAAATCAGAATTCAGACCATATGACTGAGAGCATAGTTCAAACACTTAAATTCTGATACACTTGGTGCCGTGACTACGTACCTGGGGAGCCTGTTCCAGTGCATGACCACCCTCTCGGTGATGAACATTTTCCTGATATCCAACCTGAACCTCCCCTGTCGCAGCTTGACACCATTACCTCGGATCCTATCTCTGGTCACCAGAGAGAAGAGATCAGGGCCTGCCCCTCGACTCCCCCTCGTGAGGAAACTGTAGACTGTGATGAATGAGGTCTCCCCTCAGCCTCCTCTTTTCCAGGCTGAACAAACCAGGTGACCTCAGCCACTCCTCATACATCTTCCCTTCTAGGCCCTTCATCATCTTGGTAGCACTTCTCTGCACATTCTCCAATAGTTTCACATCCTCTTTTTAATATAGTGCCCCAAACTGCACACAGGCCACGCCAGCACAGAGTAGAGCGGGACGATCACTTCCCTCGACAAGCTAGCAATGTTGTGCTTGATACACCCCAGGATATGGTTGATCCTTCTGGCTGCCAGGGCACACTGCTGGCTCATAATCAGCTTGCTGTCAACCAAAACCTCCAGATCCCTCTCTGTGGGGCTGATCTCCAACGTCTCATCCCCCTGTCTGTATGAAGGCCAGGGTTGCCTCTTCCCAGGTGCAGGACCTGGAACTTGCTCTTGTTAAACTTCATGCGGTTGGTGGTTGTCCAGCTCTCCAATCTGTTAAGATATCTCTGCAAGGCCTTTCCACCCTCGACAGAGTCAACAGCTCAGTAGTGTAGTAGTCAACAGAGTCCCAGCTTAGTAGTGTCATCAAACTTACTCAAAACACCATCTAGTCCTACATACAAATTATTTAGAATTATAGAATCATACAATCATTGAGGTTAGAAAAGACCTTCAAGATCATCTGGTCTAACCATCACCCTACTACCAATGTCACCCACTAAACCATGTTCCTAAGCACCACATCTAACCTTTCCTTGAACACCCCCAGGGACCGTGATGCCGCCACTTCCCTGGGCAACCCATTCCAATGCATGACTACTCTGTCTGAGAAGAAATATCTCCTAATTTCTAACCTAAACCTCCCCTGGCACAACCTCTAGTCCTATCACCAGTTACCTCTGAGAAGAGGCTGACCCCCAGCTACCCACAACCTCCTTTCAGGTAGCTGTGAAGAGCAATGAGGTCTCCCCTGAGCCTCCTCTTCTCCAGACAAAACAACCCCAGTTCCCTCAGCTTCTTCTCATAAAACTTGTGTTCCAGACCCTTCACCAGCTTTGTAGCCCTTCTCTGGATATGCTCCAGCCCAAAACTGAACACAGTAGTCGAGGTGCGGCCTCACCAGAGCAGAGTACAGGGGGATGATCACCTCCTTGGTCCTGTTGGCTACACTATTCCTGATACAAGCCAGGATGCCATTGGCCTTCTTGGCCACCTGGGCACACTGCCGGCTCAGATTCAGGTGAGCATTAATCAGCACCCCTGAATCCTTTTCCTCTGCACAGCTTTTGAACCACTCTGCCCCAAGCTTGTGGTGCTGTGTGGGGTTGTTGTGGCCGAAGTGCAAGACCCAGCACTTAGCCATGTTGAACCTCATCCCATTGGCCCCTGCCCATCAAGCCATCCTGTCCAGGTCCCTCTGCAGGACCTTCCTACACTCCAGCAGATCAACACTTCCCCCCACCTTGGTATCATCTGCAAATTTATTGAGGATGCAAACATTGAAAGGAACTGACCCTAAAATGTAGCCTGAGGGACCCCGCTGGTGAGTGGTCTCCAGCCTGATGTAACCCCATTTACCATAACCCTTTGAGATCTACCCATCAACCAATTGTTCACCCATAGTATTATGTTTTTATCTTGCTGTATGCTGGACATTTTATCCAGTAGCATCCTATGAGAAAACATATTGAGAGCTTTACTGAAATCCAAAAAGGTTGCATCAGCTGGCTTCCCTTGATCAACTAGATGGGTGATCTTATTATAAAAGGAAATTAAATTTGTTAAGCAGGATAGTTTTCTACCCAGTTGATTTTTACCACTCAATTCTCAAATCAAAATAGATCATTCTGAAATTCCAAGCCTTACCTACTGTCCCATTTTTGTATATTTTTCCCTTTATTTTAAGTTGAATCAACTTTTTAATTAACTCAAAGTTATTTTCTCGAAAAGCACTCCTGGGGGGTCCTTGATTAAGAAACACATCATCTAAATGTCTAATAACATCACCTAATAGCACATATAGGAATACAGAGTTTGTTTGGCTACTAGTTGCAGTTGTTCTCAGATGCATACCTTGAAAATTAAAATTTCTCAGTGTTATAGTTGTTGAGAATATTTTTTCTCTGTCACTAACTACCTCAATAGAATTTCACCAGCCTTCTACAAAGTGACTTTGGCCCTGGAAAGATCTCTTTTAATACATGCCTATTCCTTCATTTTTTTCTTTGTATTCTGTCATGTGTAGCTTTTTTCCTGCAAGTAGGGGAAGGGGGGGTTGGGGTGTTGTTGTCATTTGTGGATAAACCCAGACTTGTATTTTGTACCTGATTTTTCCTCCAGGGAACTAAGCAGTCTAGTTCAATTGTCCCCAGATGTTTGATTTCCTGTTTTCTGTCACCAGTTCAGGATTCTCTATTTTTCTGTCAAGGTTGCTAACATTTGAGACCAATAGATAAATAAATAAATAAATATTCCATAAAATTATCTTAAAATTGTTAAATGGGACTATTGTAGTAATCCAAACACCATGGTACCTCATTGTCTCATTAACATGCAAAAAAATTGAGATATGAAGCTAGTAGTATACATAATTTTCAGATAGGGAAAAACAAGGGACATTGATTAAATGCTTATCCATGGTCATATTGGAAATTCATGTAAAATTATAAAATATTTAACCCATGTTTCTTGTTTTTCCAGTCCCATACCTTAACCATAATCAGAACCCGACCTCTATCTGCCTGCAACATAGAGTATAAAAATACTATGGGACTGTTCATATGGCAATGGGAAAAGAAGATCCTCAATATGCAATGGCCTGTCAAACTTTGTGACAGCTCACCCTTCACTTTTTCCTGGTAGTTATTGTCACATCCATCTGTATGCTGATTTGTTTAAAACATAGTTTGCAGAATATGCAACCAAGCATCTGATCCTTAATGTATACATCTAAATTCTTTGAGCCCTTTAAACATTAGAGAAAAGCAACCATTTGTGACTTTTTAATTGGTGTCAGTTGCCTGTATCATTGTTACTACATGACATATGTTACAAGGACTGTTCCTGCTGAAGGTAGGTATATAGAATGTCACTTTACATTTTTTGCAAGTAGCCAGTATCTCATCAGTTTTGCGTAGCACATCATTAGCAACATCACACAGTGTGACAGTATATTGTGCTTAAATATGAAATGCTGATTCCTAGCTGAAAATAAATTATTTTTAGGTCAGAAAAGAGTTTCTGTATCATAATGTGCCTTCCTCAACCAATATGATTCTGTGATCTGTCACAAAATTGCAAGCTGACAGATTCTACAGAGGAGTCCTTTACATTTATTCACATTACCAACACATTGAAAAAGGTTCTCTCTCATTTGCTTTGTCCCAATGTCCTCTTAATCCTGTATGAGTGCTAGCAACCTATTTCCAATAAGAGAATGTATTAACGGTTTTTAATGTTTTAAAGATTTTTTTTTTCAGGTACCAAAGTTCCATGCCTTCTTTCTAGTTCATTGAAGAACGTGAAAATTTATGTTAGTTCCTATTTATATTTCAGATTTTTATAAATTTTTAAAAAGAGTACAGATATAATTCACACTGTTTCTACTATTCTCTGCCTGCAGACAGTGAGAATATGTGCTCTCCCCTTCCTATTAATTTGCAGAATAAGAATAGATTTTTTGATTTTAAAACCGCGTGAGTCTGTTTATCCTCAGGGAAGAATAAGACATGATGTGAAATCCTGGATTCACTAAAATCACTTCTAGTAACTTCTGCAGAGCTGGGATCTCCCCTATTGTTCTGTATGTAGAATTCTGTCTTAAATACACAGGAAAATCCTGAACACAACCAGCTTTTTCTGTATCATGGCCTCCTTTCTGGTACTGGATGATTTTGAACCAAGGCACATGCTTGCAACCATTAGCAAAGTCTTTGTGAAATATAGTCAATGTTCAGATTGAAAATTGCACTAACTCAACAGAAAAGAAATTAAATGAATGAAAGTCTTGTTATAAATAAAATGATAACAATTATCATGTATATATAACATAAGAGGTCATACAGGCATATAGATGTACAATTCCCAGCCCTAAGGAACTTATAAACCAAAATCAATTTACATAAAACTTAACTATAAACATATCTCTAAGAGTTTGCAGGATTGTAATTAGATATTCCATATTTAAAAGAAAACAGCATTAAGGCAGCATACCTCTTTCTCCACATTTAAAAACACAGCTGAGAACAATATTAAAACTTAGGAATAGGAAAATACTAAGGAATATATGCTGGTGTTACCCAGATAGGATTTGCAGAAATAGGATAGATCCTTATGACATGTCACAGCTGTAACTAAGACTTTTTAAGGTGGTTTTCACTGTATATAAATGATGAAAATGATCTTATGTTAATCAGATTATAAAAGATTTGACAATCTTTCTGAATGATCTGTTAGTTAAACCAAATTGTATTCAAACAAACTCAGAGAAGGAATGTGATGATTTGTAACCAAGATCCAGTTTTCTGTTCTGAGACATCAAAAGTACTAAGGGCCTTTCTAAAGAGAAGCATCCTTCAATGCTTTTGAGTGTAAAAAACTTAGTGTGAAATATAAACAATGATCTCTAACCAGGACAAAACATAAGTGTCCTGGTTTCAGCTAGGATAGAGTTAATTTTCCTCCTCGTACCTGGTAGGGTGCTATGTTTTGGATTAGGATGAGAAGAGCACTGATAACATGCTGATGTTTTAATTGTTGCAGAGCAGTGCTTACACTAAGCCAAGGACTTTTCAGCTTCTCGCTCTGTCCTACCAGTGGGCAGGCTAGGGGTGTAGCAGGAGCTTGGAGGGACAAACCCAGGACAGCTGACCCAAACTGGCCAAAGGGGTAATCCATACCCTCTGACCTAATGCTAAACAATGTATAGGGGTGGCTAGCCTGGATGGGGGGGTCGTCTGCTCAGGGATAGGCTGGGCATCGGTCAGCGGGTGGTGAGCAATTGCATTGTGCATCACTTGTTTTGTGCACGTTACTTTAGTAGTACTATTACCATCATTATTATTATTATTATCATTATTATTATTTTCCTGACTTAATAAACTGTCTTTATCTCAACCCACAGGCTTCATTTTCCTGTTTCTCTCCCCCATCCTAGAGAGGGAGGGGGGAGGGTGAGTGAACGGCTGTGTGCTGCTCAGCTGCTGGCCGGGTTGAACCACAACAGTCCTTTTTGGTGCCCACAGTGGCTGAAACCAGGACAATAAGTTTGAAAACCAAACAATATTACAGGGCTCTCTACCCCGTTGGAAAATTTTGAAAATCAAGTGACAGTACTTATATGAAACCCTTTCCTTTTCCTAAGGCCAAAACACATTTTGAGAAAAAACATGGAGATGCCTGAGCTGCAAAGTACCAGCCGCTCTTCATCTGTTAGAACCATTTGGAATGTATTCAGAACAAATGCATCCACAGCATATTACACAGAAAAAAAAAAAAAAAAAAAAAAAAAAAAAAGTATTTGTCTGTACTTAAAGGTAGTTGTGGAAAAGGATGTAGAGAGGGCATCCAGCTAATAAATGGCAGGAAAAAGGAAGGAAAAAAAAAAAAAAAAAAGTTCTGGAATTCTGGAGTTCCCTAAAACTTATAAACATTTGCTATCTTAGTGAGCTTCCTCACTCTCACTTTAGCTTTTGAGATTCCTTTCTCCCTAATCTGCTACTGCTGAGGCAATTACCCCATGACAGTCCCCCCTGCAGATGTTGCAATGGCTGCCTTTGAGCCACCAGTGTATTTACAGCTGCCTAGCTAGTTTCCCATGTTTGGGAGAGTAGAAAGCCTGCCAAGTTACCTGGAGGCCTAGAGGGGTTTGGGGTCTTCCTGGATGAAACATGTAGATGACTACAATGAAAAAAGTCTGTCTGCCACACACCCTGAAACACCCTCTGCAAGTGGAATTCATGGTCATACTCTTCAAGAAAAGGATATAATATCTTTCAGGCTAATAGCTTGGCTTCTTTGCAATATCCCAGTGGGGCCATTCTCCCTTTTCTCACATCATTATCAACGGCCCTTAATGCTCTTCCCACTTGTTCTAGCTCCGGGTGAGCTCTTCCTTAGGCTGGCAGAAATCATTGCAAAGCCAAACCACAAAGGAAGATAGAGAACAGTCTATACCACTTTGGGTCATTGGTTTGTGCAGCACCTGTGAAGAATGTTTAGGATTAAATCAGCAGTCCTAGTGTATGGGAACTGACAGAATGGAAAATCAAAAATGAGTCACGGAGCAGATATGTTTTGTCTATGTGACCAGAATCCCTTGCATAGGTTGCAAGTATGGTAGTGGAAGTCCGAATATACATCACTGTGAGGAACTAGAATGCCAATGCAAGAATGTGAATAACCTGAAGAGTTGTTTCCTGCCTTTGCTTTTAACTTTACTTCCATCATTAGCATTTCAGTGCCATTCTCCTTACTCCTCTTATCCTTTGCCATACTAACACCTGCAAACAGACTCTCCAAAATTCTGCCATTGCATGTCACTGTATGTCCAAAGAGACTCAGCTTAGTTTTTGGAGCAGGTCCCAAGGAAGGTCATGCTCTTCTCCATATTAGCTCAGGTAACAGGCATACACAGGCAAGTTACAGAACTGGCTTACAGTCAACTGCCAGTAGCTTATTGCCAAACAGTGATAGTTGACTATCATTTTAGAGGTAGTCTGCAGCTGGAGGATTAGTGGTGTATTGACCTGATTTGTGGTTGTCTCAGCTGGACTATGGTTCATCAGTGGAGAAAAAACAGCTCATAGCTGTGTCCTGTCTTCTCTGGACATCTGCTTGGGCCATGTTATATCCCTTCTACACATCTTTAGCTTAATCTGGCACTGATCACTGACTCTCTATAATTGTGATGCATCAAAAATACAACATTTTAAGGATTCAGTTGAAGGAAGAGACAAACGGTGTCATCAAAGCCATAGTTGTTACTACAATGATTGGTTGGACTGTTCAGTGGCAGAATCAGAAAGACCTTTCCAAATATTCAACTATGTCTTCATAGATGAAGATGTTCTTTACAGTCAAAATAGACAAACAAACAAAAATGTTTCCACCAGGTTAAAGTAATTTTTGAATCTGCTGAATACTTCCCAGCGTTACTGGCAGTTAGGAAAGAAAGGACTAAAACTACTACATAAATGAAGATTTAATTAATTTATTCATGACAGTAGAATGACAGCAGTCATCATCTCTTGAAAGAACATTTGTTACAGATTCCTTATAGAATTAATAAAATGGCTAAAAATTGTTCTCATATATTCATCTATTGTGAAGAGATTTAAACTCTGAGATTTGAATGCATGTTTAATAAAAGCATTACATTATGCCTTTTGTAACATTGTGTTTGAAGGAAGGAGGTGTAAGAGGCCTTCTACATTGATTTAAATCAGTCTTATGCAAGAAGCTATGGATTCTGCAAATAAAATTCTAGGAAAGAATAAAAGGTCTTTATACTCCTAGTAAACCCTTTGGAATGTGTTGTGGGACAAAGGTTGTAACTTTGTCCTCATGCAACACTCTTATTCAAAAGCAAGCAAACAAACAAACAACAAAAACTTAGAAATACATGTGTAGTTAAAAAAGCATAGTATTTTACAAGGAAATATTCATTATTTTCAGTCTAATTACAGTCTGTTTCAGACATGGACCATACATTGAGCTGCCTACATGCCCAGGTTATGAGATGAATTAGATACAGATGTCCCAACTTCTGCATGTCTAGCGAAAGGTCAGGTGTCAGAAAAGGTGTGTGTCTCTTTTCCTGTGCTTTTGAAGATAATACTATGAAACCGCTCATGAGGTATCATTTTTTTCAATTCCAAAACCTAAATAATTACTTTTGTTGGTGTTTTTGTTTGTTTGTTTGTTTTGTGTGTGTGTGTTTTTAACAATTATTTCTTACTTCATTATCCATTAATGGTGTTAAACTCTAATTCTCAGCAGAGCGCTTATGGAAAAAAAAAAAAAGAAAAAAAAGAAAAAAAAAAAGATGACAAAGCTAAAATTCAGAAAAGGAATGTTGAGCCTCTTCCTGAGTCCAAATACACCTGGCATCCAAACTCATCAAGAATATTATATTTGTGCTTGAGTGTGGTCTTTAACAAACCTGAGAGACATCTTTGTCCTGCAGTGTAACCTTGGTGCTTGACTGAGGATTCTTTATATAAATATTTTCATCTTTGATGAGTTATTTTCACTTTTTCTGACATTATATAAGTATAATTTAGTATCCTGTATTCCTATTCCAAACAACCTTGCTACGGCAGAGCAAATATTTGTAGATACTGTTGCAAAATACCTGTGAGAAGTCAGAAATAGTCACAGCTTTAGGTCCAAGCCGTAATGTGTAGCTTCCCTTTCATATGACTGTTGCATCTTTATAATTGTACCACTGAAGAGTTAAGCTTCACCCAAGGCTTTACAGGCTTTACTGCTGAGTTCTGCTCAAGCTTGTCTGGAGCACGTTGGTGACAGAACTTGGCACCATTTTTCTCTGAACTCCCTACATAGATAAAACCTGGAATAGGAAAAATATTCTCTCTATTGTGGCATTTTTTTTGTTTTCCCTATTAAATCCATGATTTTTACCCCCATTTTACACTGTGCCCACACAGAGTGAAGAAAATTCCAGCCCTTGCTAGAGTTTACTAGTCTTAAAACTAGAGTCTGTGCTTTTGCTATCTCTCTGGAAGCTGTATGATGTAGATAATATTGTTGACCTGTCTAATGCTGTTAAATGGTCCCTCCTAGTCTGTTTACAGTTTTCCTGCCAAGCTGGGATCAGAACTATGACCTTTTGCTCCACCTTATATGTCTAAGCCTTAACTTGTCAATCATACCAGATTTTCTGCTTTTGCTGTGTTTCAGCAAGGTTATTATGGTGGACTAAGGCCATAAACCCACTTACTCTCTTGTGGAAGTCCTACACATATGGTACTGCTGACTCCTCCAATGCTTCCAGCATGATTTTCTGCTTGTTCCTCACAAGTTCAAGGAGTTCTCTCACCGTCCTGCAAACAGAAGCATGTAAGGCATAAGCCCCATTGTCTCTTATGAGATCCCTTGACATGCAAGCAAAGATTGCTATAGTTATTTGTCTTATTATCCCTACATTTGGCTTTGTAGGTCTTAAGATGTCCAAGAAGACCCTTGCAAACCTGTTCCCATACTCTTATTCTCACATTACTGATAACAATATAGGAAGATCTAGAAACATCAAGTCCCAAAGTTACTTCCAGAGTACTTTGAGGGTGCACTTCTATGTTTTGATTGCACTTATTCATGATGAATTTTCTTCTTAATCCACCTCAAAGGACCTTCCCATCAGATGACTTTATAATTCAGAATGCACCTAAGATACAAAATAGTTTGCTTTGAGATACATTAGAAATGATTCAACAAAATGACACCTAATATTATCCACAGTCAAAAAATAGATGAAATAGGAAGCAGAAGAGTACATTAACTGGTAAAGAGGTCAAACAAAAGTGCTTTGTTTTTAATAGTGGACAGTACCAGATGAAGCAGAGGTTATTTTAAGACACTTTGATGTATAATTAAACTTTGCTTACCTAAAGTTCCTTTATCATCCCTATTATAATATTCCTTGAAACAGAAATCTCTCCCTTTTTTAAGCTTTAACTTTTTTTTTTCCTTTTTATTGCTATTAATACATTTTCCTTCAATTGATTGAAGAACCAGCTTTACTTGCAGTCTTGAAAAACTTCTTCAGGTGGAAAGTTCATTGAAATTTAGTAACGTCATGAAGAAATGTAAGGAAGAGAAACTCTTTCATAAATGCCACGTATCTTTCTTTGATATTGAAATTATATACTACACATTGTATTAATATCTTGGAGAAAAGAACTAATGGAAAAATCCCACAAAATACTAATGTTTCTTGCATGTTTTGTGAATTTTTTAAACTTCTGAACAAAAATATTATTTTACTCATTATATTTACACAATATAATATTATTTTACAAACTTGTGAGGGTCATAATTCTAAATATGTGTTATATTTAACTTTCTGTGTTTTTCCATATATGTATATAATGCACTGTATTTCTCTTAAGATTGTTTTAAGGCATTATTCTGTACAGGTGCTTAGGAAGAACCACATCAGTACATTTAATCTCCTAATTATGTAGCTTAATTTCACATCTGGAAGTTTTACTATGCAATAATTGAAAGACATTTTTAATCTGAAGAGAAAAGAGATATCTTATTCAGCAAGAAGTCAGACTGACAAGCTAACATTTGGATTAATGAATTTTTTGTTAATTTTAAAAGACTTACCTTCCAAAGTAATTTAAGTTTCCTGTGTTTGTTGATACTGCTTTTTAATATGACAACTATGACATGCATTTCCACAACAGATGGATTAATACTTTTTTTAAAAAAATTACTTCACCTAGACAGGTGTTTCCTGTATATGTTTGACATGAAATTAAACATTGGTCCAGATGTGCTGTTTGTAGCAAAGCCAGTTAATTTTATTAGAACATTTAATCACAGATCAACAGCATAATAGAAACACAGATCAACAGCATAATAGAAATGTAGTCTATGTGCAGCAGATATTTAACAGAACATTCCTAATGTATATGTGGAAGAGTCTATATATGGAAGTGAGCTACGGATTTCTACATGAATACCACAAACATTGATACGGTATTATAGATTTTCTGAGTTTAGACTTGAAGACGTTATTTGCTTACCTTACACAATTTCCACACAGGATAGTTATTTATCTTTCATTGGAAGATATTGACGATGTATACTCTTCCAGATATTTACCCACATGTCTATCATATCACTAATCTGAGGTAGAGCTTAAAAACAGTTTATTAGGAATTATAAGAAATTCCTTATCTTTGAGTGTGTGTAGTCCCACACAATTTTAATGCTGAGTGCCCTTCTGTTAAACTAGAGTTGCATACATTCCCTAGTAATTGCCCTGCTGGTAATGCATGCACTAAGATCTTTTATCCCAAACTTAAACATCATTACATGTCTAGCTATTCTTCCATTAAAATTAGCTATAGATTTCCCATTAATTATTATATCAGATAAATTCATCTTTAATAAATTAAATCTCTGTGTTCTGTCACAGACCACTTGGGCATCATAAAACAGATGAAGAAAAAACTTGAATGCAAGCCTGGTAATTCCAGGGTAAAAGTAAAATTATTCATAATTTTTTATTTTGAAATATTAGTTTATCTATATGCACTAATAACAACTTAAATGCTGATGATTGATGGTTTTTGTTGGCCCGTCACCTCATTGTATATAAGTTTGTTTTAATGAGTTTCTCTAATGAATATTTTATATTGATACTTGGATGAATGGCATATGGTAAATGGAAGGTAAATTACAGCTCTTTAAATAAATATTTTTCATAAATTATTTATTTTGTGATGCCTGTATTGGTTAGATGTCACGTCAGATGAAGACTGGAAATTATTTACTCTAATACTTATTTGAGAGTTGAAAAAGTAAAAGACTTTTAATTATTAACAAGCTTCCAATATACCCATGTAATTTATGGGAAACTACCATAAATTGTGTAAGATTACAGTTTTGAGAAGACAGTTTTATTTGTATCATGCAAAATAGAAGAATCTCTTGTGTCTTTACAAGAATTTTTATTTATTCATACAAAAATATTGTGCTGTTACTGCTAAAACCAAAATAGGTGTTAGATGAATGTCTGAATTTCAGATGAATTTCTGGCTTCAGAGGACTATGAGTTCTTGTCAACTGTCATTATTTCCATCATAAGTTGGTGCAAAAAATAAAGTTAAAAATCAACAAGAAAGTGTGTAGTGCACTGAATGCACTTTTTTTTTTTCTTTTTGTCTAGGAGTAAATGACTCTTAAAAATGAATCTGCAGGACATTGCTATTTAAATACTTGGTAGTGACCTTGTTCTAGATCCCCATTGAACTATTCACACTGTTATTATTCTCACCAAAACTAGAGAAAGTTGAGGGCAATTTAGTATCTTGCAGAATTTAATTATTTATTTTTTCCTTCAGAAAATAAATAAATAAATGAACCACATGCATGCAAGGTGGCCAGTGAAATGCAAGCACAAAACTGCAGCAATATCTAGATAGTGTAATTCCTAAATGTGTCATGTTAGAGATGAATACAATATGTTTGTGTTCACCTGAAGATAATATTTTCCAAAATCATGAGATTTAGTTTTGACATTAGATATTTTAGAATCATAGGATCACAGAGTATCCTGAGTCAGAAGGAATATTTGAGTCCAACAAGGATCATTGAGTCCAACTCCTGGCTCCACAAAGGACCAAAAAAAACAAACCATATGTCTGAGAGAATTGTCCAAACACTTCTTGAACTCTGACAGGCACATTGTCCTCTAGACCCTTCACCATATTTGTTGCCTTCTTTTGGGCACTTTAATAGTTTTATGTCCTTATACTGTGGTGCCCAAAACTGCACACAGTGCTCGAAGTGAGGCCACACCAGCACAGAGCACAGTGGGAGAATCCCTTACCTTGGCCAGCTTGCGATGCTGTGCTTGATGCACCCCAGGGTACAGCTGGCCTTCCTGGCTGCCGAGGCACACTGCTAACTCATGTTCATCTTCCTGTAAACCACAATGCCCAGATCCCTTTCTGCAGTGCTGCTCCCCAGTCTGTACGTATAGCCATGGTTGCCCCACCCAAGGTGCAGAACCTGGCACTTGCTCTTGTTAAATTTTGTATTGGTGGTGATTGCCCAGCCCTCTAAAATTTGTCAAGATCTCTCTGCAAGGCCTTTCTACCCTTAAGGAATTCAACAGCTCCTCCCAATTTATTGTCATCTGCAAACTTACTTCGTATACTTTTGAGTCTTGCATCCAAGTTATTATGCGTACTCCCTGAATACCAGGAGCTAATTTCATGACTAATATATTCCATATGCTTTCTAGAATAACTAGGAGGTGTCCTCACAAACTGTAGGTAAATCACATCCATTTTCAATAAATTTTTTTATGTCTTTAAACTACATTTGTAACTCAGAGAATAATTCTGATGCAGAGCTTTTTCTCATAAACTGTGGTCTACTTTGCACACTATTCAGTACAGAATAGTAGCTAAATGCATGGTTTAGACTTTAGTAAGCAAATAAAATATTTTAAAAGTATTAATACTGTGTTCAGAGAAGGCTTTAAAAATAGTTTATTAAAATGGTACATAGGAGATATTGATTATAAAAACTAAGTGAAAGTGCTAAGGCATTTCATGTCATGTGGTAGTGCTTTCATCAAGGTGAAAAGCATGTAACTATTTTTTCAATAGGGTCAATTCTTAATCTATCATCTTGTTTGAAGATGAAGAAACTGTCTTATGCCTTGCAATTTTTTTTCAAGGAAAGCTAGTGCTTATTTGTCAGGAATACTTCAGTTACTGCTGATATTTTGAGTCGACTCAAGTAAACTTGACAAAAACTATATTTAAGATAGTGTGTGGGTTTCCCATTACAAATGGACTCCTCACATCAGGGCCTTATTGATTACAAGTTGTGAAGGAAAAATAATAAATAATATATATACATATAATAATTTAAGCACATTTCAAAATTATTTTTCTTTCTTAATTTTCTTCAAATGCTTCTGCTGTGGTCTTGTGTGATTTAACGGACAGTTAGCTCCCTGGAATAACACTTTTTGGTATGTCTACTTCAGAGCTTAGCTCTACTCTATGAAGTAACAAGTATTCAGAAAATATTATCACCCAAATTCACAGTTAAGAAGAAACTAATGTGGAATTAAGTATATGCTATTCAATATTATTTTATACGTACACCAGCTCTGCTAAATAATGGTTGCACACAGTAAGCCATTCTTTTAGACCAATACTAAAATATTTCTCCAAAACAGTAGTTTTCCTTTTTCAACACCAGAGACTAAGACAAAGAAAAAGCTCTTCTAATATTTTTGGAACTTCATTTAATTGTACCATTACAAACCAAACCAATAATGCAATGCATATCTTCCCAAACTGAATATTTGCTCATATTTCAAGGGAAAACAAAATAAAACAAAACAAACAAACAAAAAAACTATATCTAAAGAAGAATGTAGAAGAAGGTGCATATTCTTCAAGAATAATGACCCGTGCCTATAACCAATAGCTCTTCTACTCCCTATATGTTTCAAAAATAACACCTTGTGTTGGAAAATTCTGCTTCAATTATTGACGGTATGTTTCTATTATAACAAGCTGATTCTTACAATCTACTCTGTCTTTTGAAACCTCAGTAACATTAGTAGCCTTATCTTTTATAAATGTTATTCTATTTAAGTTTTTGATTCTTCTCTTGTATTCCAGGAAGTAAAGAATCCCATTCCAATAAGTACAAAAACCTCCTCACGCATGAATGTGCATGTATAAACTAGTGATGAGTATGTGTTACAGGTCCCCCTCTGAGTTGGATCCACAGGAAATATATGTCTGTTATAGCCACAGCTACAGGGGATTGGTTTGTTTTCTCAATCTGTAGTATCTCATGCTGTTAGCTCTGGAGGTGTCTGGTGTAATCTACAGCAAGTTATCCAAGATGGTATCTGTTACACAAATGCACAGATGCCAAAGCGTGTTCATTGCACATTCCTGTTACATATTTCTTCAGCATAGACTGAAGGTTACAGTAGTCTTTAAGTGGAAAAGAAGTTGTGGAGGGAATAGGATAAATTCTCCTACCTACTATTCTCCCAGGTGGAATGGGTCTGCAGATGCCATTCCTTTCCCATATTCATTCCAGTGTATCTCTATTTCTTCACTGTCCACATCAGAGTGATGTCTGACCAGAATTAGTTCAACATCCCAATATTTCTTAGCAATGAACTCTATAGGTAGTCTGCCATCAAGAGAAGGCTCTGCAATAAAGCTGGTAGCTCAGCTGGAAACTATGCTGTCTCTGGAGCCAAGTGTGCTGCTGTTCAGACAGCTTTCTGGGCTGGTAAGCACTTGTAGTTTGCCACCAGGGGCTCCTTCATTTGTCAGACCTGGGTTGCAAGTTGTGTTGGGAAGCGCTTCTCACCAGAGTCAGAAGACATTACAGAGAGAGTGCAGACATTATTAGGAGGTATAATGGGATAAGAAAGGGGTGGGGCCTTGAAATAAGAAAGTGTGTGGAGTCAGAAAAATAATTGGGATGGAAGGGGAAGGAAGTTTATGTGGGAATTTGGAACTGGCGTGCATCTCCCCCATTGCTGTCTGATTAATGACCTCATATACATGTTACGTGACACTGGTAGAGCACTTGAGTAACATCCTACACCTCATCATTACACATGCCTAAGGGAAATAGATGTTAATGCTGATGAACTCAGAACAAAGATTTA